>NC_132882.1:15711909-16011909 GCF_030463535.1 Salminus brasiliensis | reverse complement strand
GATTTACATACTGGACATGCTTCAGACATCTTGACAATGTATTTGAATTAATAATGAGCCATTGTGTCGTTGATCTGTCAGTTTATTTGGTACATCATGACACAGCTGGTGAAACAGAGGTCTGGGTGATGAAATTAAACTATAAATTCTATATGGTTTTAAAAAGGTGGAAAGAAAACTCAAAGAAACTCTCAACATGAACCTCTTTAGATGAATTTGGGCCTGGCTCCCTTTAAATAATCACAAAAGGACTATCTATTCACAGCACTCCACACAGAAGAGCAATATGATGCTGCCAGAGCAGAATATTCATCATCCTTTTTCAGTGGTATTGCGCAAAAGGATCACGGGTCACAATCAAGACCCATATGAAATAAGTAGTAAAGGCAGTGGCTTCATAGATAGTGACATTTAATGCAGGAAAAGTGCCAAGTCGTCACGGCATACAGGGGTGTGCTTGTAAATAATTAATCTTTGCTCTTCATGTCTGCTTGTCAGTACAGACTGGGGGCTTGTATCCTGGCAACGCGCCATGGTTTCCACATGCTGCAGGGAGCGAGAGGCCCTCAGGGGGGAGCCAATCATTTCCCTGCCTGGAGCTGAAACAGTACTAAGATGCACACACACACACACACACACACACACACAGACACATAAATACAAATGCATATACATACAGGGCATATACATAAAGGCCACAATTAAAGCCAAATCTGTTTTAAAATCTCTCTCTAAAATCTGCCACATGTTTCTCCTATTCTGATGGAATTCTGTCAATGTTTTATTAAATATACTTTATGTTTTTTTTTTATGTATCTGATTTTTACAGCTGACATGTCGCAAAAAGGAGAGATTCTGCACAAATATGGATCTGAAATCATGTGGTTTGAAGCAAGCAAATAAAGCAAATCCTTTTGTTTCCTGTCTGCTATCGGAAATATATAAAAAATGATTGTGTGTCATCATGTGCAAGATTGGAGTCCAGGAACATCCCTGGGCGTAGTTGTATGCTGCAAATAAAGTATGTGCTTACAATTCTATCTGAAGCAAGCCTTTCACCTGGAGCCTTTAATCCTATATCCTGTCTAATTTTTACCTTGTACGGAAATCCTACATTTAGTCTCGTAGTCTTCTATCTTTTTAAACATGCCGCTTAACTCAACTCTGGGCAGAATGGCTTTCTTTTTGGGAGAAACTGGAGTCTGATTATTGCCTTTTTTTCGGTTACTGTAATCAATTAGTAACAGTGCTATTTTTGGGTTTTAAATACATAATCCCGTTACATCTATTCCTTTAATCCCCTAGCCTGAGTATGCACTCATGAATGCACTCATGTATGTATGAGCATATGCTCTTATGAAAACACAAAACACTCACACACACACACACTCACACAAACACACAGACACAGACTTAAATGTTAGCTGTACTCACTTTCCCTCCAGCTTTATGCCTGAGGTATCTTCATGTCATGGCCTGATGTATCGCTCTGTCATGTCATTCATATTTTACTACAGTTAGTCTGTGTATGTTTGTTGCTACTGTGAGCACATTTTAAATTTTATTTTCAAGCAATTCAGATGCATAATCCCTGGCATGGCAACTCTCTTTAATTAGTCAGGTATATACATTTAATATATTATTCACACACATCAACATTTTAAGTTAGATCACTTGTATCTTTTTTTTGCTTGTAAAAACTCCTTAAGGCCAGATGCAAGTAACATTAGACCAAGTAAGCAAGCAAGCATAAATACAATGAACAGTAGCAAGAATTTCTCATTTTGAGGAAAGTAGTTGAGAGCTTAGTTAGCTAAGCTTACTTATCTAGTTTGGTTCCAGATAGCTCCTGGATGCCCCCAAGCAGTGTGTGGATTTGTTCAATTCCATCACCAGCTCAGCTGATTTAACATCGTTAGGCACTTATTTATCAAACCAGGTGGTAAAGGATGACTATAAATGATAAATGAGTTTTAATAAGCACAGGGAATTAGTATTAATTCTAATATTAGTGTTTTATTAGTGTTTTACTGAGTAAATAAACACTTACTGCCCAGATAAGAAGGTGTTGAGTTCTAAATTTCCTCTTATATATGTTTTATTTCATATTTGCTCATATATGACAACTGTCTAAAATTGGGGGTAATTAAAGATTTGATCCTTTTTTTAACCTTACTCTCCAAGTAACTTTACTCTAGTAAGTAACCTTCTCTACTGTCCAGGGAAGACTTTCTACTAGATTCTGGAACATTTCTGCAAGGATTTGATTGCAATTAGCAACAAGAGTGTTAGCGAGGGCAGGATGTTGGATGGTCACGAGCACTTCTCATCCCCAACTCCCACACTGTTCCACTGCTCCACAGCTCAATGTTGGGGGCTTTATAGCCCTCTTACCCTCACCTGTCATTAGGCATGGTGCAAGTAGGTTCCTGTTTATCTGCTCCAGAGAGTCCTATTCTATTGGAAATACTTATCAACAGGGACTAGACAAGCCATGTGTGTGTGTGTGTCATTAGGTCATGTCAGTGAGCTCAGTCCTGTTAAGCAGAGTAAATGTCACATTTTTTTAGGAGGTCACACATCCTCTGTCTAGCTGACATAACCATGTGACCTGTTTCTGAAACACATCCATCACTAAGCAGCTGTCATACAGCACAACAGATTCTGCAACGCGACTCCTCTCTGAGCTAGGTAAGAGTGTGTCATCCTCTCCTGCGGTTCAGACGCTACCAAATCCGAACCCGGTGCTCCAGAAGCCAATTAAATATGATTATTTTAGCCTTCGCAAATGAGTAATTACGGTATAAAAGAGAGGGTTGAGATTAATGCCATAATGAGGCAGGAAATTGTGCACATTAGAGCGGCTCCACCAGACGACAGTGATATTCATTTTTCTTCTCATTCTCCAAATGTGCGTTATGAGGAGGCATTCAGATTAAACAGTATCACTGAATCTGAGGCAATAAAAATAATGATTTTGAAAAGCATCTACTGGACTTGTGTGCGTGTGTGTGTGTGTGTGTGTGCTGTATTTTATTGTCTTTAGAAATGATAACAGAAGGAGTACTTGTAGCATTCAGAGCACAGGAAAACAACAGTCAAAAAATGAAGTTACTGTGCAATAGCCTACATAGCAGGGAAGGGGGGAGAGAGAGAGAGAGAGAGAGAGAGAGAGAGAGAGAGAGAGAGAGGGAATGCTAAAAGTGCTCTTGCCTCAGGGCTGTGTGTGTGTTGTTTAGGGCTTGCTGAAGTCCTGCCTCCAGGGTCAGCTTCATTAAAATTCTAATGGCTTCTCAGCCACATGCAAATGACGCTAATGGCAAAGCTGGAGAAGGGCAGAGAGAGAGAGAGAGAGAGAGAGAGAGAGAGAAAGAGAGAGAAAGGGGATGGTAAATTAGAGGTATTTTTAAACAAAAAACAAAATACATAAGGATAATGTTTGTGTGTGTGTGTGTGTGTGTGTGTGTGTCTGTGTGTGCCACTGCTCTAAGAGGGGCTCAGAAGCATGTTGTTGCTGTCAGAACAAAATCAATATAATAAATAAAAAATAATAAAAAAAATGTCATCACTCTTTCAGAACTGCCTTCTTTCCTTCATCAATATTACTGTATACGTGGATTTAGAAACCATTCAACATGAGGGAGTGTCCCACCTTTCAAAATTGTAGAGTTCGTCCCTCTCACTCTTAAAAATAAAGGTGCTTAAAAATCTAGTTGGTAAAGAACCTCTACAACTTTTTTAACCTTTTAAAATAACATTATGTAGAAACTTTACCTTGAAATAACAGCTCATTTTGATGGTAAACTGAATGTAGTAGAGAGAACAGCATCTCTGAGATGCACACCATGTAACTTGAGACAAATCATGTCCTATTTGTGTAAAATTCTGTAATCTAATTCTACCGCATCTGTCCACATTCTTCTGTCATTCTCAGTGCTGGGTTTGTATCTCTCTGCTTGTAAAACGTGTGCTGTGAAGACACCTGCAATAAAGACAAATCAAAGCAGGAGGTGATCTGAGACGTATTTGAGCCATGTTAAATCAGTGTTAAAGCAGTGTAAACGCATCCGTCTCTCCACGACACATTCAGCAACCAAAACCTTTCCCAGTACACCCGAAACACCTCCTCATGCCGTATTTTGCTTGCCACATGCTCAGTGGAGGACAACGGCATAGAAGAACATGCACAAAGGCATGTAAAATTTTAAATTCCCAGACAGCCATAATCTTTAGCACAGAACAGAAAGAGGCCAAACGGAAAAACAACTGACTTGCATACTCAGTCCCACACAACAACTGGAGTTCAGTTTAACTACCTGTGAACACATTTGACTAACCAGTGTAAATGCATGTAGCTAAAATCTTATCAGGATACAGATACGAATCACAAAAATTCACCAGGTGTAAACAGGGTCTTTGATCTTCATTGGCCAGTATACTAAGTGCATGAAATCCATCACTCTGATTGGTTTGAAGGATCACATGCAGCTTCTCAGAGGAAGACTGATGTTCAGACTGTTTATGCAACCAGTGTTGCCAGATCGGGTGGTTTCCTATCAAATTGAGGGGATTTTGCAACAGTGTCATCATGGCCCTTTATCAGGAAAGGTCACTGTGCCGCAAGCATACACAAGTCTCACTGCTTAAGTATCAAGACTGATGTGCCGGGGAGACTGAAGTTGCTGGGGAGATTCGCCTCCTCCATGTACTAGTTAACCTGACAGACAGCACCCAGTATATACCTGTACACAGTTCTGCTGTTGGAAGGATGATGCTGCATTGCTTATAAAGATAAGCTAGTTATTATATGTATGCGTAATTATACTTATTTAATTACTTGTAAGTTTACTCTTTGATCTTTCTGATTATAGAATTTCTAATCTTTCTATAATCTTTCTGATTGCATGTCACGTGTCCTGTCATAATAAATGCATATTCAAAAAAACGCAAGTTGAAAACTGTGTGGTCACAAGTTTATTAGTTTATTATTAGGCCAGGTTTACTGGTATTGAAATGCTGGACATGCTGTTTTTGATGTTCATGTTTGGGTGTTTTTTCATGCATGGTGGTGGATTATGAAACACATTTTGGGTGGAAACCACTGTAGCAATCTGGCAACCCTATATGTGTGTACTCTGCTGTCGCACAGCAATGAGTTCACACATAACAACGTGTCCAAAATCGAAATTCTGTTCTCTATAATAGTGCTCTATATAGTGATCTGGGTTTTCACATGTAGGGGATAGTAGATAGGGCACGTGTTTAAACACAGCTATGGTGTTGGCTGAATATTTTGAGTAAAAGGATTTATGCAGTAAACTTTAAAACCATGTTCACGTTCCCATGCCCTGGTGTAAGGAGGGATTCCTACAATTGTGACTTGGGATAATAACTGGGATAACATGGATATCAAATGATTTGAACAGAGAATGTTACAAAGCAACCAGTATATTACCAGTATTTCGTTACCTGAACCTACTACACCCAATCCTAATTCTAACCTTAACCTACCCTGAAGTCAACCAGACCCATAACCTTATACTAAACATAACTATAGTAGAATGTGACATTCTTACCATTTCCTCTGGAGTGTCCATCCATTACCTTCTTTTGTTTAAGCTCCATAATGGAGAAAAGCAGCATGCTGTGGTGCTTCTTCTTGAAGAACATGACAGGTTGGGTTGTGCGTTTTTGGATGAATATGTCTGTGTAAATGTAACAGATATCTTAGGTGCACTTTAGTGGTATATGTATGCATTTTATGGCATCTTGCTGTCACAGAAAATTGCTCCATAATGCTCATTCAGATAAGGTAAGTGGTTTGTCACTGGTGACTTTTCAATGCATGCAGTAGTTCATTTTTCATTTTAAAGCACACCAGACCACCCTAGTATTAAAAGGCCCCTCCCAGATTACCAAACACTCCTAACAGTCCTGTATGCCAAGCAATGACTTCCTTTCTCTTTTTCTTTAAAAGTTTGTCATACAAATGTGCTTTACCTAAAATGATTTTACAGTAAGAAACCAGTTGCCCACATGTTTGTTTAAGCAGAAAAGCCTGAAAAGAGTTTCTGTTTAAGGACAAAGAAAACCCTGCCTGTGCTCTCAGCTCAGCATGGCTGGAATTCTCTGCAACCATGGTGGTGAAAATGCCTGGAGATGGCATTTCATTCAGAGAACTGTGAGAGGGGCTGCTAGTCACAAAGAAGGGGGTTGTTTATTCAAGTTTATTCTCAGAGAAAAAAAGGAAAGAGTGAGAAACAGATAGAGAGAGAGAGAGACTAAGAGAGAGAGAGAGACAGAGAAAGAGAGAGAGAGAGTTTTGAATGCATCCTCTCTCAGCTTGTGATCCCTAAGTGAAAGCATATCTCTTGCTGCCAGCTCTCCACTATTGAACTTTTTGTCAGAGAGCTGGAGTCCCCTCATGCTCGCAGCTGTGGGTTTGAAGTGTCGTTTCCCAGCAAGCGAGCCAAACAGTGTAACACTGTCCCTCTGCTTAAAGCAACACACACACACACACACACGTATGCTCGCATACTTACACACAGATGCTCATACCAACCACAATGGCATCAGGAGGTGCTCTTGTCTGAAGAGCTGTGCCTTGTGTCTTTGAGGGTCGGTTGGATCTGCTTTTCCCAGGCTGGATGGCTGGATTCCTGTACTCATTATTCAGTTACAGACCTGAAGGAACCTGGCCGTTGGTTTTGATCTATGTGTCACTCACAGTTGCAAGGTGTTCTTTTGCAAATGAGCATGTGTTACAGCAGGAGGAGAAAGGAAACTGTCAGATTTAGTGCCTTACATCCTGCTGCCTGGGTCAAAGTGAAAATATTGTTGCTGTTGTAACAAAACCTTGAATTATTGAAGAAAATACACTCCTACCTTTAATATAAGCCATACTTCTGTAACAAGAATTTATTTAGTTTCATGCAAAAACAAACAAACAATATATCTATATTTATTTAGTTTCAAAATAATAATAATAATAATAATAATAATAATAATAACAATAATAATAATAATAATAATATTTTTTTTAGCAGAGATAACAAAATTAGCATTTTATATCACGTAAAAAAATGTTGGATATACCAAAAACCTTCTACTGTTCTTTACAGTGTGTCAGAATCTGTTAAGGAATGAACCAGAAGAAATGTTTTTACACTGACTTCCATTGAAAGTTAAGAAGATTTGTCTATCCCTGTAAAGCCACCATTTTAAATATTTGAAGAGGTTTTTGCATGTCAGTGATAATATACTGTTTCACATTTTACAGTGCTGTTTTGGATCATTTCTATTGTCATAATATTTTTTAAATGTTTACACAATGTAAAGGGCAGAGGGTATTTTTCATTTTTTAATCATTTGTCTAATTAAATTTATTATAGTGTTTATAATAGCTAACTTAATAAAACAAACATTAAAATGGTTAAAAATATTAGCATAAATGCTAAATGCTTTGATGCAAAAATAATGTCTACTTTTAGTGTTGTGGTTTATGTAATTTTGCTTTCTAAAATTAAAATTCATTCCATTTGCCCACACATTTCTCTCTCCCAGCTTTCAGAGTCACCAAACAAAAGAACCTGTTTTGTCTCTTGAAATGTAACAATTTTTCCTTTGTTCAGAATTCCCTTCACATACCAATCCATATCTATAACAGTGGCTTACAAGGGCCATTAGGAAGCACAGGGCAGAACAGCCAATTTGATTAGCTTTAATTTAAAATGGCCTCCAGCGATGTGCTGCAATGTTGGCTAAATCAGCTCGGCTGCCGAGTGACAAATGTCTGCATTTTGAAAATTTTGCTGGTGTTTTGACTTCAATAGCTGCAAATGTTTTTGACTAGGGTTGGCTTCTGATAGACTGACTAGTATTGAACTGAATGATATTTCAAATGCTTCTCGTTCACTGTTCAGAAACTATACTTGAGAAAAGTCATATTCTAATTATCTGTACCACTGCCCTACACAAGTTGTCCTTCATTTCCATGTGTTGTTTAGTAGGCAGTATGTCTCCTGCCTTTCCATTCAGTGAAGTTCTAGGATGCTAGCTCGTCTCTTCAGTGTCCTCTGATGCATCTGTGCCGGTCAGTGGGTGGTCAGCCCATCTCTTCCAGCTTTGAGTAGACCTTTAGCCAGGCCAGCAGGCTTCAGCTGCTCCTGACATGCTCATAAATCCAGGGGTGGACGGCATGTGAATGAGGACATGAGGCAGACATCTCACCTGCTGTCCACCCACTGCTCATGCCCTACAAAGAACAACTCCTCCTCCCGTACACAAGGATAGTACAAGGAAAGACATTGGTGGAAGGTGTTAGAAGAATAGCACTGTTGCTGAGATTCTCGTTTAGGCCTTTGTGTTTGGGTATATTACTGTCAAATTTAAGCTCAGTTTGACATCTCTGTGTCAAAAAGGGTTCTTTGGAGCAAAGCTGTGGAGCAGCAGTTCTCAGTCCTAATCATGGAGTTTCTCCTGAACCCAGCATACCTGGTGCAACTAATGGACCAAAGAACAAGCTCTTCTTGAGGTGAACTGGGAATGTCAGGGAAAACACTTCTTTGAAGGTCAGTGTCACTCCAGGACCAGGACTGTAGAACCCTAAATAATATTTTAATGGATGATTCTTATACCTTAATGAAGTGTTTTTGTAAGTGAGATGTGCAAGTGTGAAGAACATTTCTAAAACTGTACCAAATGTTTCCTTAAAAACTGTACATCCAGGACAAGACCCATAAAGGAACCTTTACTGTTAAAGGAGCCATGCTTGTCAGTCCATCTCTGCAGTCAGAACATGTGGGGATCTTTGGTTGAGTACTGTGGTTGTTTGCCTCAGCTCATTTGTGATCACACTCACACATTGGTCACGGTCAGAGCTGGACCTGAGGTCAGTTGATCTGCTCTCCTACCAGGAGAGAATGACTGATGCGTATGCCATCAGCACACATGAGGCCTCACACCTGTGTCTGCTGCCACGCCGACCTAGCAACCACCAGGAGAGCATGTGGTTGTCAACACCGGATGCCTCTCCATCTGTTGGCCCAGCGGAGGGCTTTGGTTGGCCCAGCAGATTGCTTTGGTTGCCCAGTGAGGGCTGAGGGAGTGTGAACCTGCTGAATTTGACCGTGTTTCTCAGCATGATGCCATAGGTGGGCTGTCAGACCAATGTCTAACACAGACCTGACTTCTGTTGCCTTTGAACAAGTCTGACCCATTTAGCATGTTAGAGGAGTTCAGCACCTGTCAAAGTCAGAAAAGGACCAATAGGGAAGGTTGCTTTGGACCCTGCCGACCTTGCTTCAATGCCTAGAGAGTGTACAGAATCATGACACCCTTTGCTGCTGGTTTAACTCATTCTGGGACAGAGGCTGTGTGTAGACAAAACCAATCTCGTCTGCATCGTGTGTTAAATTATTTGCTCTTAAAAAAACTGACTTCCATCCATTGTTCATGGATTTATTCATAGAATTTTTCTCCTGTGCTGTAGTGTGTTGTCTGTGCTGTGAATTTCTTTATACATGAGATTTGAATGGAATAGATAAGACCAATGCGATGGACTGATTGGGACAAATGTTTTGAGCCTTTTGGCAACATGCTACCCCTCCTCCCTACAGTGGCTCATTATCATTTCAAAAGGGATTGATTGAGCTGTCATATAGATTAAAGTTCATGACCCAAGGTCAAGCACGTCTCTAATAAAAGGTCTTAGAAGACTGAATTGCTATTGATTTAGGTATTAAGCTGGTGTCTTTGATAAAGATGAGAATGACAGCAGAAATGTCAGGAATGGAATAGGGTAATAGAGATGTCAATACATAAAAGCACTGTCAAAGTCATGGGAAAGGGCATTTAATTCAATATATATATATATATATATATATATATATATATATATATATATATATACACACACACACACACACACTAGAATAAGTGTTCTGAAAGAGTTCTTGGTGGGGTATTGAGGTCATGACTAAAGTAAATAGAGCATATGATAAACCTTTAGGGTTTTGTATTGGAATATTTATTCTGATTCAACAGTGCTGACAAATAGTGCTTTGGAATGTAAAGTGTCTCAGATGTTAATACAATAGTTGCAAATGTCTTGTAGATGTCCATAGATTTTATACATGTGCACTACATTAGTCATGTAGTTCAAGTGCAGCAAGAGATAACTGAACAGTTAACATAGACATAAATGTATGCCTTAATATCAAATACAGACTAATTAGAATTTATTGGAAATTGTGTATATTATTCCAATAAATATATGTATAAAATGTGATATTATTGGAAAACAGACACTGAAGGTATTTGCTTACATGATCAGCCATAACATTCACACCACATGCCAAATATTGGGTAGGTCCCCCTTGTGCCGCCACAACAGATAATTCGCGGAGACCATTCGAGGCATGGACTCCACAAGACCTCTGGAAGGTGTCCTGTGATCTCTGGCACAACAGTTCTAGCAACAGATTCTTTAGTTGTGAGGTAGGATCTCCATGGATCTTATCTAGATATCTGGTTCACTGTTTGTCCTTTCTTGGAACATTTTTTGTTTGCCCTGACCACTGTATACCAAGAACATCCCACAAAAGATTGATGATGTTCTGACCCAGACATCTTGCCATCACAATGTGGCCCTTGTTAAAGTGGCTCAGCTAATTATGCTTGACCATGTTTCCTGCTTTAAACATATCATCTTCAACAACTGACTGTTCACTTGCCACCTATTATATTCTGCTCCTGACAGATGCTGTAGGTGAAGATAATCAATGTTTTTCACTTCTCCTGGTACTAATGTTATGGCTTATCAGTGTACATTCTACTTGTAATCCAGATACTCTGCTTCTTTCAAATAGTAGTCCCTTTAGGCATAATAATAAATAATTTGTCATTCAAACACTCAGCTCACTCTTTTTGTAGCAGTAGGTTTTAAGGATATTAAGTCTTTGCTCTGAAGATGGTGATGAGTTTCACCTTCTCTACCATTTTCTTCTCTTCATTAACTTTGGAGCAGATGGCTGGTCCTCAAGCTCTTTGGTGTGTGTGTGTGTATGTAAGAGAGAGAGAGTGAGAGAGAGAGAGAGAAAGAGAGAGAGAGAGAAAGAGAGAGAGAGAGAGAGAGAGAGAGAGAAAGAGGGAGAGAGATGTGTACTATATTTAATCCAGTAAAAAGGTGCCCATGAGCTTCATACAAAGGTTAGAGTTGTGAGTTTGAAATAACACCAAAGGATGATGAATGAACCAATTTTAAGGCTCTTGGCTTTTCAAAATTTTGAAACAACTTGCTGACCAGGTCAGAGAAATTGACAAGGAAAAGTTCCATGATAATACCTAATACTTTAAGACCAACTAACTTGGTTCACATGTAGAAATCTAACTGGAAGTTTCAATATTCTCAATTATGCGAGAATTGGTATTAATCAAAAACCAAAAAAAGTGTAATTTGCAATTTGATCCACCACTAAAGGATATGATTACACAGCATTTCTGGACAAGCTGAGAGATACAGAGCCAGCATGTAAAGTAAAGGAGGCTTGTGGACTGACATTGTAGAGTAATTGTAGAGATATTTCTGGACCTGGGTTACGCAGTGGATGCTTTCCTGCCTGCTTCACCAGAGTTAGAAAGCATAGTTAGCAGCACTCCAAGCCTGGCTGTTCTCTCTTTTATAGGTCAGCAGAGTAGCAACCTGATTTTGAAGCTATATGCTACGTAATGTTGCTGTAAAGAACTGTTAACCTGTAAGTTTTAGAGTTCCCCCTGCTCCCAACACCCTTTCACTGATTAACAAGCCAGTCTTGAGGTGAGCTGGGTTGGTTTGGAGCAAGGGTTTGCTAAAATAGGCAGGGTAGAACTACTCTAGTAAAGGAGTTGTCCTTTTAATGCAGAAGAAGGTCTTAAACCAAATGACACAGCAGTCTAATAATCTATATGACAGTTTTCTTATCCTTTCCTTTAAAGACTGATCACTCAGACGCTGATGTCACAGAAGTTGCCTTTCATCCTTCCACGGACACTGTGCCAGCTTGTTAATTAAGATGTACCTCGCAGACGAAATGACTATCCATTCTCAATGCTCCACCAAGCAACATCTGGCACAGGTCAAAGTAAAAGGCAAGCCTCCCTCTCTTTCTCTCTCTCTCTCTCTCTCTCTCTCTCTCTCCAGCTTCTGCTTTAGGCTCACACACTCACTACAATAGACACTCAATACTTTATTGTAACCTCTTCAATCCTAGTGCGTTCCTCTTGTGCACTGTACAGATGGAAGGCCATGATGAGTCAGCTAAAAAAGCAGGAGCCTGAACGCTAACTGTGCACTAACACCTGGGCGTGGATCCAGGGGTGCGCATAAAAATGACCTCTACAATGTCTCCCATTCTGCAGCTGTCAAAGTCTCAGCTTGCTTTCTTCTTCTTCTACTACTTCTTTCTTTCTCTCTCTCCCTTTCTCTCTTCCTCCGTATCTTTCTCCTTGATCTGCTCCCAGAAGCCTGATATAGTTCTTTCTGCATGTGTCTCATTTTAACCTGCAACCTGTTCCCTCTGACCAACAACCTGTGTCTTTTAACAGACTGCTGAGTGAATGAAATTTGACAGAACAGTTCACAGAGCTGAGGGTGGGTGAGCTCAAACTCATGTTCATTTCTGATATATGGATATTTCTTGAATACACATGAAATGTAGTGCTATCATGATGGACTATGTTTGTCATAGCTAACCAAAAGTGGCACATTTGCCACCATGCTAATGTTAGTGTGACCAAAAAAACTACATTTGATCTGTTTTAATAGTTTGACCTTTTACACGCACAGAAAATAAGTAGAAATAATAAAGATTGGTATTTTGACAAAAATTAAGATGAGATATATATATATATATATATATATATATATATATATATATATATATATATAGTGGGGAAAAAAACATTTAGTCAGTCACCAATTGTGCAAGTTCTCTCACTTAAAAAGATACCTGAGAGAACATACCAGCAACGGTGTGTGCCAACCTTGTGAAGACTTACAGAAAACGTTTGACCTCTCTCATTGCCAACAAAGGATATATAACAAAGTATTGAGATGAACTTTTGTTATTGACCAAATACTTATTTTCCACCATTATTTACAAATAAATTCTTTAAAAATCAGACAATGTGATTTTCTAAAAATTTTTTCTCATTTTGTCTCTCATAGTTGAGGTCTACCTATGATGTCAATTACAGGCCTCTCTCATTTTATTTAAATGGGAGAACTTGCACAATTGGTGACTGACTAAATACCTTTTTCCCCCACTGCATGATTGGAGAAATAAACATTCTTCTGTACTTCTATACATGTCACATTTTAATTTTTTTCACAAATATATTTGTGTTATTAAAATTATATGTACTTGAATAATGTGCAATTTAACTAGGAGTGACAAGATGCAGATATTAATATTACATACATACATATTGTTGCTCCATACATTCATTGTACACTAAGTAATGGCTGGAAACAGCTCTGTGTACTGCAAGGGTTTCATTGTGGAAAGCTTGTGGAAATATGAGTGCGTCACTTACCATGCAATTTGCATCTAGTTATTTGGTGGAGCTTATTCTTCTCGTTTGGTCGTGTTAAATTTGTGTTTCCAGTGTAACACTAAAGAATCAAAGTATTACATTAGTTAAAACCCATCTGCAGATCCAGTGTTTGTCACAAACACACATTTTCATACATATGAGCACAATAGCACTTCTCGCCTTTTGTTTTTTTTATCAGGTACATTATTTAATGGCGTAAACTGTGAGTGAAAATTTGCCATTAGCACTTGGGAAAATGCATGAATATTATAAGCGAGCAGCATGGTTTGAAAGGCATCTTACCCTTTAGTTTCAAGGTTTACTTCCTTGGACCCGTGGGCAGATGCGGCCCATTGTCCCAGATGAAAGCCGTTGCTTTGAATTAGCACATGATGGACATCAATAGAAAATGACACATGCTCCCCTGCAAAATGCACTGTTCACAACACTGATGGAGAACATGAGCAGTGAATGTCTGTTCTGCACAAATATTTGATCCACCAAACTTTTTCTCTGTCCTTCGCTTTCCTTCCACTCAGAGTGTTTCAACAACACGTAAAACGCCTCTTGATTAATTTGATCTGCTTCTTTGCTGAGGATCTGTCTGGTCTTTAGGGGTTAGTGCAAAAACTAGTGCTGCAAATAACATTTTAAATGAAAAAATGCAAATGACGGCTAAGACTCCACACTCCGTCCCCAGGGGCACTCCTCCCCTCCATCCCTCTCCCTCTCGTTCTCTCTTCCCTCTCAGTAGCTGGATGAATATCAGTGGGGGTTAAATCAACCCATCTTGAAAATAACACAAACAGCATCGTTTGTGCACTGAGAAAGTCTCTCCGCCCCCCTCCCCCCAATCCAACCCCCTCCCGCCCCATTTCACTCACTCTCCCTTTCTCTTGTTTGCACACACACAATCTCAGACATGGGGAAAAAATGAAGAAGAAGAAAAAAAAATCCCCCAATCAATCAGCCAGCTACTTATCTCACCCACATAAACTGGAACTTTAGAAATTAGCTCATTTATTTTGGACAATTAGGTTTATTGGAGTGTGACAGGGAAAATTTGGAGTGTGCTGAAGCGTGAAGCTGGTAACAATGGAGTGAGCGGGCGATTGAAGGAGTGAGCTGGTCTCCTTTAGCTCTGTGGTATTTACTTATCTACATAGCCACCAAACTGAGGTGATCTCCCTCACCCGGCTTCACTGCTAGTAGAAGTCATCGTCGCAGGGGAATGTGATGCAGTTGATAAAAAAGAGAAAAACTTCAAATAAGAAAAGTTAATTTAGCTAATTTGTCCAGTTACTTTTGATGCTGTAAAAATCCCGGTGACTATTTAAAAATGGCTGTAATTCCTATTCGATTAATGCGGTATTTTAGTGAAATCCCTTCATTTAAAGACAACAATATGTGCCATAATCTTATTTTGATAGCTTTATTATAAATCCCATGAAGTCATTTACAGAGACAAAATGACACAAAAATGTGTCATTGTCTAAATACATACTATACCTGACTGTATATGATTGCTGTAATGCAAAAAACCCTGTATCATTTTGCTATGAATCTAGCAGACTTTACATTGTGTCAGAATCTGATGAGGAACGGACCAATAATAATGCTCCAGAAAGACCTGGTTTCAAATCTTTTTACACTGACTGAAGACGGAAGCTATGACGGTTATCTTCCTTCTGTAAAATCTGTCTGTCTGTCTGTGTGTGTATATATATATCATTTTGTAAGCACAAAACATTTCTATAGAGTAATGGCAAAGTCAGCTGGAAGCATTAAACAAGCCAATATAATACACATACTAAATATTATCCCCAGAAAAGGACAAAATCACACATTTACTTACCTGCAGAACAATAACAATACCTCTGTTTTTTATTCCATGTCATTTCATTTAAATGGGTAACTATTAGCTGGGTTGCTATTAGTAACATAAATAAATGAGAAATAAAAAAACTGTCACTAGGGAAACACAAAAGGACAGAAAATAAAGTATAAAAGAAAGAAGGGTCTCTTTGTGTAGTATTTACAGCATTTCCTTGTGCCTTTCCAGCTAGTCAGAATATTAAACAGCAGCGTAGTTTACATTGCTGGGAGGGATTTATCCAGGTAATGGGGAAGGCTTACCTGTACCTGAACACTGTAAACACTTTGTTTGACTGCAGTTAATTTCTGTTGGCATAACACACCTGTCTTATTGTAGGCAGCACAACAATACTCAAGAGTGGGAGGATATTTAATTCAAGAACAGTTCTTCTTTGCGCTTTAACATTTACCTAAGCGCTCAGATTAAAATTTAAAACCATCCTCTCCGCATTTCATTTCCTCACCACTACCTACATAATTCATCAGACTACGCCGGCTGATTTTAATCTGTCTCTCAAAAGGAAGAGAATGATTTGCTCTGAGATTTCATGCGCACCCACCTCTCTTTCTCGCTCTTCCGACGGAATCTGTGGGGAGCAAAACCGGAAAACAAAGGCGGCCATTTATCTGCCGATTAATATTTAAGATGCAATTTTAATAAGTAATACTATTCTACATAAAAGAGATGTTTGTTATGGCCCCCTGTCTCATTAGTGATGCGAGTGCACAGCGCCTCGTGCTATCAGCATCTTCTCAATATTAACACGCTCACAGATGGAGAACTGATTGTCTTACTAAATGTGTGTATCCCTCACTTCTAAATGATCATTGCTTTTATCATTATTAATGGGCTTTCAATGTGCGGTTGATACACAGTCAGCTTTATAAGAGAGGCCTGCAAATTTTAGACTAATTGCACAGAATTATTGTATAAAATGTAGCTGGATCAAATTTACAAACCTTCACCTTGCCAGGGACTGATAAATATGCTGCCTTTGTGAAGAATCTGTGTAACCGTGGAGCTTATCACAATGGTGTGCTGGTGGACAGTGGTGCAAGTTCAGAGCTTTTTCAGTATGCACTTTTTGAATAGGGTATTTCAAGGGTTTTTCATTTGGATGCTTGAATGGTTCTTAGTTAGTTCAGAACATGTCATCAGCATAGATCATGTGAGAGAAAAACATAAGAAGGAGGAAACTCAGAACTTTGAGCTGGAGTTGGAGCTGAAGAGAGTTAAGGAGAGGAGATGAGGTGTTGGTGGAGTGTGACAACTTTGTCATGAACATGGAAGGTGGAGATGGGAGTTTATAGGATGTTAGATTGGGAGGAGGAGGAGAGTCTTCAGGCATGTTCATGCTTCCAAAATGCAGTTCATAATTTCACTTTGTATGATAAAAGGGTTCCTCGGATTGGTGGAAAATGGTTCTGTATAATGTAGCACAAAACAAGTTCCACTATCATCAAAGTTTTAGTACTGTAACCTTTTTAGTAAATAACTGGTTTTGCTTAGAGTACTATATCAGTCCATGAAATGACTTGGTCTTTTCAATGAAATGCTTTAGACCTTTTTTGTCATTTTACTCCCTATTTTCTTTAATGGCCTCAGGAAAATTGAATTTCTGCAATAACTCTAAAAAAAAACACAACCTTTACTCAAGTGTAGCCCTGGAATATAAACAAAAGGCATTCACAAATGAATCACTTTACAACATAGAAACACAAAAACAGACAATTGGGAAAGATTCATTTGAGCTGTTGAGGAGGTTTGAATAGGCAAAAGAAAAATAAGACCAACTGACAAGTGATAAATTCACAAACCAAGAATTCAGCATATCTTACTTTGCATGAATCAGTTATACCTCAGTGTTCAACTTGATAAAGCCCTAATATTTTCCTCAGCCAGGGGACATTATATGACAGATCACAGCTGATGAGTTCTTTAACATCTAATACAAAATCTGTTTAAAGAAAAAAGACAGATGTGGCATGGACGAGCTCAGGTTTAGGCATTGTTTAGGTTTAGACAAACGGTATTGTGTTCTCCTACTATTAATCTTCCCTTCAAAACATTGGCTATTTAAGTTATTTACCATTTTATATTGATAGGAATGACACTGAATAATCACAGTGCACACTAGGAGTCCTATTTCATGTGGTTAGTACTAATGACCCTATCATCAATGCCCCTATTATCAACACATACATACAATTATTAACAAACAATAGGGTCAAAGTTAGTTGATTCTCAGTAGTGTTAGGGTTAAGGTTGGAAGTAGGAACAGACTTAAGGATATGGGATATGTTGATTAGGGGTTGAATGATTATTGCCACTTTGCCATACTATTTACATTATTTGTTATGAATGAATGCATTTCATTCTGCTGATGCCCTTTGTTTGTTGTAATGAGCTAAAGGTTTGAAATGACTGATATAAAATATGAAGAAGGGGTCTCATACCATCAGTGCAATAGACCTAGACGAGCTGTGGCAATACACTGAACAGACAGTGTGCACACTATCTGCTCCTGAGCGAGTACCTGCACATGCAGTAAATAGAGTTCAGTATTCAGCCTATGTAGCATGTTATTGTAGAACCTCATATAGCTGCCTTTTAATACAGGTTATAGTTTGTAATGTGTGAACTTGGTGTTAATACTTTGACTAGCAAGTGTGTATGTGTGTCGGTGGGAGGGAGAACAACAGTGGAGAGTGGAGCAGGGAAGGGCTGCCAGCCAAAAGACTTGGCACCACTCCTAATGATGCCAGGCATGTGCGGGTTCCCAATGCCACCTAGACACACAACCTGCCAGCTCCTAGTTAGGTAAAAATGTCTTTATTAGTATCTCTCTCTGTGTCTTTACTATCTCTCTCTCTCTCTCTCTCTTTCTGTCTATTTCTCTCTCTCTGTTTCTAATAGTATTGCTTACGAGTCAAAGAATCAATACAAAATAAATAATTTATTTTACATAAACAAGGATGGTGTGATCCTCTCTCTTTCTCTCTCTCTCTCTCTCTCTGTCTCTCTCTCTCTCTCTCTGTCTCTCTCATTCTTGCTTATGATTCATATGAAAACTTTAGAACTTTAGACATGTTGTAGAACAGGCCATGAAGTTCTGGACATTGATCACAAAACAGAATTAATCCAAATGAGTGTATACTACCTTCCTGACAAACAATTGACTTTGTGTATGTGTCTATGATTTTGTGTATGAGGGCTCTGAAGTATAACTGTGTTTGTGTGTGTGTGTGTGTGTGTGTGTGTGTGTGTGTGTGTGTGTGTTTTAACAAAGATAGGTTTAAGGAAGTGAAATTGTAAGAGTTTCCTATTGTAACAGCTGTGTTTGGGCAAGCTTTTGCTCTGCTTATATATGCAGAACTAACTTCCACTACTACTGGCTGATAGTGAGTGTCAGAACTGGTCTAGGCCTTACTGACTTACACACACATTACTGACACACATTGTTATAAAGGGGAAGTAAGTATATCATATCATTAACAAATAACATGGGAAAGAAAACAGACACAAACAAATTATGTGAGAAAAGAAATCATTTCTGTACATATTTTGTGAAATGCAACTGTTGTAATC
Organism: Salminus brasiliensis; assembly: GCF_030463535.1. NCBI lineage: Eukaryota > Metazoa > Chordata > Actinopteri > Characiformes > Bryconidae > Salminus > Salminus brasiliensis. The sequence goes on along the minus strand of NC_132882.1, from coordinate 15,992,873 downwards.
TTATCTTTACTATGTATGTTTTGTATTTTGAGTTTTATGTGTGGTCTCACTTTGTTTGGACAATACACTTCCCACGCCCTCATCAATAATCTACAGATGCTTATATAAGCAGCTGATTATATAACAAGATCTTATCTTAAGTCATATACAACTAGTGTACCCCAAGAAACTTGTAACATTTGCACATAATAATGAGGATTAGGATTCACAAGAAGCTCTCCTACATATTTTACGATTGAAAAGGAGCTCTGGTCCACTGGTGGCACTGGGTTGCTGAATGCACACACCACAGCCTGCTATGTACTTGAAGAAGAATTGAGAAAGCATCTGTGCTACTTTTCTCCATAATGGAGCTGCAAAAAAGGAGCTATTTGATGGAAACCCCTGCAGAAACAGTAAGATGTTCACATTGTACTGTTTGTAAAGTTAGGATTAGGGTAAGGGTTCGGTTTAGGTAACATTTAGGGTATGGTTAAGGTTAGGGTAAGGATAGGCTAAGGATATGGTTAGTGTAAGGGTATTGTTAAGGTTAGGGTAAGGATAAGGTTAGGGTAAAGGTATGGTTAAGGTTAGGGTAAGGGTATGGTTAAGGTTAGGGTAAGGGTTTGGTTTACATTTGGGTTTAGGTTAGGGTAAGTGTTCAGTTTAGATTAAGTTTAGGGCATGGTTAAGGTTATGGTTTGGTTGGGTTAAAGTCAGGGTATGGTTATGTTTAGGGTAATGGTTTGGTTTAGGGTAAGTTTAGGGTAAGGGTAAGGTTAGAGTTTGGTTTGGGTAAAGGTCAGGGTATGGTTAAGTTTAGGGTAATGGTTTGGTTTAGGGTAAGTCTGTGGCATAGTTAAAGTTAGTGTAAGGGTTTGGGTTAGCATAAGTTTAGGGCATGGTTAAAGTTAGGGTAAGAGTTTAGTTTAGGTTAAGTTTAGGGTATGGTTAAAGTTAGGGTAAGGGTTTGGTTTAGCATAAGTTTAGGGCATGGTTAAAGTTAGGGTAAGAGTTTAGTTTAGGTTAAGTTTAGGGTATGGTTAAAGTTAGGGTAAGAGTTTAGTTTAGGTTAAGTTTAGGGTATGGTTAAAGTTAGGGTAAGGGTTTGGTTTAGGTTTGGGTTTAGGTTAAGGTTAGGGTGAGTGGTTGATTAAGTTTAGGTTTAGGTTTAGGTTTAGGTGTACAGTAGGTTCAGGTAATACTATTTCACTGGTTGCTTTGCAACATTCTTTGTTGAAATGGTTGGATTTCTTTGTTACTGGGTTGTTCAGCAATTTGTGCATAAGTAAAGGGTAGATCTATATTTACTATACATTGTACAAATCCTTAAATCCTCTCTTAGTCACATATGTACGTATCCCCCTAGGGTTAGGCTTAATAGAGTCCTATTCTATTGGCAGTACTTTTGCACACACAAACTTTGTGTGCACATTTGCCCATCTGTGTCAACTTAAAGTAGCTGAATACATTCATTAGTACGGGTGTCCACAAACATGCGGACATATTGTGTATGTAGTTCAGAGTTAGTAAAATAAGTAGGTACATTAGGTAAGCGCGCTTTCCAAATAAAGAGTTATGTGCTTGTTTGTTTTCAAGGTGGTTCACAAGGTTATATTGATGTAGTTGGATACACACTATGACACCCTTTTTAGCCAACACCTGTATTTGTGTTACGGTGAGGAAGGTGTGTATGCACATCTGATCAGACTGTCACTGGGTTAGTTTGACTTGAGTTTGAGTTTTTTCTGTATACTGCATAGATGTGCTGTGCCTTTACTGTAGTCTGAATGGACCACTGTAACTGGATGACAGAAGGTGGATGTTAATGTAGGAGGAGGGTTGCTCTGCTACAACACAGTTAAAAAGACTTTGCTTCATCTCAGCATAGAACTGAACTGGTGTCCTGATCACACTCCTCTCTTCTGAAAACACTAGTGCTTACTTTTAGGATAAATACCTGTATCAGGGACTAGTAATGAGACTGGGCTGTAATGCTTGACCACTAAAATACACTAAATGCCCAAATGTTTATGGACACCCCTTCTAATAATTACATTCAACTACTTTAAGTTACACTCACTGCTGATATAGATGTGCAAATGCAAACAAACAGCTTTTTTAGTCAGAAGTCTGTAGAGAAGTATTGCCAGTAGAATAGAACGCTGTAGAGCAGATAAACATTAAGCTGTTGGGATCATGCCTAATGCCATGTATAGTGTGTTTTTGATGAATTTGGACAGTACTTTTGAATTCACACCATCAGCCATAAGATTAGCACACTTACAGGTGAAGCTAAAAACATTGATAACATATCTTCATCTACAGTGGTTTCTGTCAAAGGGTGAGATGTATTAGACAGCAAGTCAGTTTTTGAAGGCGGTGTGTTAAAAGCAGGAAAAATGGTATGAGGTATAAGGATCAGAGCCACTTTAACAAGAACCTGATTGTGATGGCTAGACACTTGGGTCAGAACATCTCCAAGCCATCAGGCAGGTCTTGAGAGGGTGGTCAGTACTTACCGACAACAGGGTTATGGGTAACTAAGTCTCATTGATGTGGTGATCTTGTGGTGTCTGTGCCTCAAATGGTCAGATCTGTTTTGGCAGTGCAGGGGGGACCTACTCAATTTTAGGCCAAATCAGGTGGTGTAAATGTTTTGGCTCATTGGTTTATATAGGCGAGTGAATTCTAGGACTTCAAGGTGAATCTTAGGAAATATTAGTCCATTTACTGTCAATTTACTGTAATGTGCAGATGTTGCTGTTATAGGAATATGAGAAGCTTTTCAAAACCTTTATACTGTTTAACTACATTACAAAATCTGTATTGAATTTTGTCCAAAAGTACTTTATGCCCTGCGTTCCCCATGTGCTTGACTCTACTAAAGAAAATAGTGTTACCCCTGTGATGTACAATGTACAGTGTGCACAAACACCAGCCATACAGGTGTGTCGGATGCCCCCTTATCAGCACAACATGCACTAACCTGCCACAGCCTTGTCCATGTCACTGCTATGCTGCGAATGATCTACCATCCAAACAAATCAGATCAGTCGTGATCTTATGGCTGTCTCTTTCCAGTAATGGAAAAGAATGTCAGTTAAAAATGTGGTGAGTTTCCAACTTCATAAATCTGTCCACTGTCAATCAATCAATCACCCAACAGCTTGATTAGATACACTTTGGTGTTCAGATGTATGTATCTGCCTTATTGTGTCTATTGGATAATTCAGCCACAGATTAGATAACTAGACAACTGAATGAATACAGACATGGATACTTTTGTTTTTGCATGTGACAGAGGCAGTAAATGGTCCGCAAAGAATCTGAGGTCTGCTGAACACACAACAAATAATTCAGCTTTTAGGGCTTTTTCTGCTGGACTGGTCTGGAGTCCATTCCTGCAAAACTGCAGTGGAAAACATTTGCTCGTATAAATTGTGAAGTTTTAGCAGAGATGGTCATGATGAATCATTTAGTGCGGCCAAGCCTCTCTGATCCTGCCGATTCAGCAGAGCTCAGCTCCACTTTATATGACCATCAATTATTAATGCTCTATTAGCACATCAGCACATTTGCATATTAGCAGTTTCACAAACCCAAATGGGTCACTAGATGAGGGAACGTGTGTGGGTGTGTATGCACAAGAGGGAGATTGTGTGTGTGTGTGTGTGTTTGGCTGCCTGTTTGCTCTGTGCAGGCCATCGTTATTATACGGGGCTCTGGATGTGTTCTGACAGGTGGATTATGAGGTGATTATTTACGGAGCTTTTTTAATTAAAAGAAAAACTGCCTATTACTATTCCTCCACTCGCTCATTAATATCTGCCATCCGATTTGGGTGTTGACGATGATCTCTAATTAAAAAGAAAAGAGGCTGCGTTATTGCACCAGTCTGGGAAACATCCTGGAAAGGTTTAGGGAAGAAGCTTGCAGTCAGAGCTTTGGTGAGAAGAGCAGATGGACATGTTCTGACCATGCTTAAGCTGCTGTACTTTCTCCAGCAGTTACCTTTCCTGTAAATTATGAAAAATATAACACTCTTTCCTGTTGTTCTTTTATTTCAATGATAATATTGTAGGTCAATAATGTAAGTGTTAAATGAATGTTTTTTTTCTGTTATTTATTAGTAAATCTCAATAGAGCAATACACAAAAAAAAACAACCAGAGGGATTATTTGACTAACAGATTAAAAGGAAATTCAGCACAAGAATTCAATCAACAGTAACAGTGTTGTCACTTTTATGTTACATATGTTAAAGTAACAATGTCCATACAGTCGTATGCAAATTCTCTGTTGATATTATGTGAACTTTTGATTTTCAAAGTGAAAGTTAACAAACTTAAATATGACTTTTAAATTTAAAATAAAACATGACATATTAAATGTGATAATCATTTTTGCTCTTTAATCTGTCTTATAATGTATGCGTTATATTAAATCAAGTAGATATAACAGTAATTATGCATTAAAATGTGCAAAGTGTATTTTTTACTTGTTTAATTTAATATAAAAATATAAGTAATTTGTCCAGGGTTCACAGATCACACAAATGTGCATTCTAACGTTTTAATTATGATATACAATTGTCATGAAATTCAGATGTGTATCACTTTATTGAGTTCTATCAAATCATATGGTGATTTTGTCTAAATAAATAAAAAGATTTCAGGATATTATACTTAATTTACAATGTCACATACATTTTGCCTGTAAAACTTAAATAATAAAATTAGAGTGAACACAAATAAACATGAATACAGTAAAAAAAACAAAACAACAAAAAAAAAACAATGTTTCCTATTGTTTTGTGTTGCTTAGACGTTCCACCAGTAGCTCATTTGATTTACTTTAATGAAGGAATGGATGATAACTGTCCAGACTGTAGTTGGTTTGCTTTCAGGCTTACTCCCACTCGCTTCCCTGGGTTTGACTTTCTTAAGTCTCACTAGTAAAAAATAAACAGATGCTTTCCCCTCAGGTGTGTTTTTAGCTCCAGTTTGGTAGTTAGGCTTCCTCTTCATTGGGTCTCTTCATTGAGTGGTGTGGTCCACTGGTTCACGTAGCTGCCCGTATTTCCACAACTAGCAGAGTGGAGCTGTAACCATTACAGGTCTAGACTATTACAAAACAGTTCTGAGGGTTGAAATTGGCCGATTTCCCAGCTTAATTTGGCAGTTTTTTCCTTTTGAAAGAGGACTCATGGTTCAAGATTCATGGTATGTCACTCAGTCTGGTCTCAGGAGGAATTCATACATATGTGACTCAGAGGGAATTTTTTAGGAGTTGTCCAATGTGTACTAAATATCGATAGGCCCTTGAACATATGTATGAATTACTGATGACAATTACTGACAGACAAGCAGAAATCATAGGTTTGAACAGACAGTGTGACTAGTGAAATTGTATTACCTTACCTGAATGTAGCTTTTCTCAATCACTCCTCCAGTATGTGGCATACAGGTTGAGTGTATTTGGCAAAACAGCACCACCAGTGGACGGGAGCTGTAGTGCAATTCGTAAAATATGGACAAAATATCTTCGTCAAAATGTTATGCATTTTGTGGATGCATGTTTAGTCGTATATATATATGAATTTTATGAGATCATGTTGCATCGCTGCCAGGTGCCAAACGCTAATTATTCAACAATGTCAAGGAAAATACAGTTTAAAAGGGCAGCTTTAAAGTTCAGTATTTGTCCCTGTAAAACTATGTTTTTGGAGATGTGAGGTTTTGTTTAGATAGTTAAAGATAGAGCTCTTTCTTCAGAGGAAATCTTGGAGTTAACGGAAGACATTATATATATGTACATATGTGGATTAGATGGATTAGATATGTGGGAGAAAGCATGTACTATATATAATTACAGGCATTTAGTGAACAGAAGCAACAGTCGATCCGGTAAACAAGCTGATAAGAGCTGCATTTTCAGATCATTTAAATGTCAGCTCTTTGAAGTGATTGAAAGCGTACTCAGATGAGCTTCCATTTCATATCAATCATGGATTCAAAGGCCTTCTTGCATGCACCATTCTCAAACACTAGATATAGATTAAGCTTTGAGCAGTCACACTTGTGCTTTACTTGCCCTTTCTTTCTACTGCAAAGCAAAAGTGAACACAATTTATCATACCATTACTGCAGAGGCAATTTATGCTACACTGCTCGCAGCCACTCTTTCATATCTGCTGCTAAGTATGTATCAGCACTGCTCTCTTATTTCATCCCTGTCAAGTGGACAGTCCTGCAGCCTGACACTGAAGTGTATGTCACCATAACAGTTGTTTAAAATGTACGTTGGCTGTAGAATGTGTGACAGAGCAGACTATAGAGGCTATTTGAACAACATACAAAGATCAGGGTCTTATTCCTTTTTGTTCCTCAAAACATTTTACTGTAACCAGCCCTATTTTAGCTATTTAAGGCATGCCGTCAACTGCACACTGCGCAGCTTTGCTATCGTAAGGACGGGAAAAGTATGCCTCAAAAGGCATGTACTAAGTCTCTTAATATTAATCATGGGTGTGTTTCGGGCGAAACATGCAATAAACCAATCTGAGTGTCACCTGCAATTGCCTTTAAGAGCCAGGTGAGGTGGTGGATTGCTATTTCAATGGCGCGAAGCTGGAGCTGTTGACAATCCACTGCCAAGATAACAATGAACGCCTGACTGTTGATGTCTGCCTAGGTTGTTTTCAGTCAGTGGCGCACCTGTGTTTTCCGTTGCCAAGATAGCAATACGGCAGAAATTTACCTGAACACACCTCATTTCGAGACCACAACGCCCACTGGTGTGAATATATTCGCAAGCACCTTTGCTTTTTAAACAACGCAGGTGGAAGGCATGAAAATAGACTGTTGGCGGGGTGTAAGATAGCAATGGGCATCCTGATGAGCCTTGCGGAGGGTGTACAATAGAGCCCTTAGTCTTAAAGGATTCATGAAATTAACATGATTTATCATTGACCACAGATGCAGTCGATCAGCCAAGACATGTTTAATATCTGAAGTTTGTATCTTTCTTTAGAATGGGTTGATGCCAGGCTAACATTTGCAAACAAAAACAGGATTTAACCTCATTGTGTTAAATAAATGCCTTTATGTCTTTGTGCTTTAAAAATCAAATAATATAACTACATAATAATAACTACATAACCAAATGATAATAAAAACTGATAATAAAAACTAATTAAAAATTGACAAGGATAGACTGAGGATAGAGGATTTTCTAATGAAACTAAGTCATACTATGTTCAAAACAACATCGATAAAATATCTGGATGCATTTTAAGCAGGGTGAAAGGTGGTTTTGGTCATGTATTGGTGACAGTTTAAGTCCCTTGTTTGTTAGCAATGCTAGCCTAGCATCTAGTCTGAACATAAAAAGAAAACCTCAGACATTAAACATCTTGCATCTTACATCTGGGATAAGTGATCAATCATGTTTAATTGCATTTTTGCTATTTCTTTAGCTCTTATATTTCTATGGTTATTATTGTATTTTTTTATACAATTAAAATGAAATTATATAATTAATTAATCATTTACCTACATAGTTGCATAAGACATTACATTTGATTTCTACTCTGTATTAAAAGGCTTGCAGTTTTGACATTTTCCATTTCCATTTCATGCTTTGATGTCAAAATCACAACACAATAACACATCTGGCACGGGAAACGCTATAGTCACAAGGCCTGGTTCACATAGGAACCTGTATTCCCATAACTAGCAGAGTCTGGTGGTGATGTGCTGCTCCCCAGTATCAACAACTCCATATTCTCTTTCTGCCGTTGCATTTTACTGCTTCACCAGCTTTCGCTAGTGGGCTGGGCGTATATAAACTTTAGGGACCTAAATATAAAGAGTTCTGTTACAACTTTGGTGTTTTGGAAATGGTCCATTTTCCAATTCCTGATTTGGTTATGCAGGAATTTCTTTAGAAAAAAGAATCAACAGCATTGAGGTTCATGAGATATCAGTTTCATGTACCAAAATCACATTATTTATTATTCATACAGTCTCACAAAATCCAGTTTGAAAGGGCACCATTAAAGTTAAATACCTTTCCCTGTATAGTTACAGTTTTGGAGAGGTTATTTTTTGACAGTAAGAGGGCTGAGCTCTCACTTCAGAGGAGAAGTTTGCCGTTAACAATCACCTCACATCAGTTTGTGCAAAACTTCCAGAGAAGTGAGGCTATCAACAAATGCTTTGTTGTTTCAAAAAAGCGAACTTGCACACATGTGCATGCACACACACACACACACACACACACACATTCACTAAAAGCACCTGCACAGACTTCTTCCTTACACTTTAATAATAACTCATTATTCAGTGCCATCTGCCTCCAGTGGCTTTTCTTCACATGTCTAAAGAATGGTCCTATTGTTTACATAAACCCATATAGTCAGTCAGTTAATGTTTCACACACACATACAAACACTCATTCACACACACACGCACACACCTGTGTCTTTGAATGACAGCTGGTTCTGAGGTTGCATTAACCCATAGCCTCAAACCTGGATTTACTCAGCTTTAGCAGCTCTTGGCCTCTGATAGGCCAACTGTCTGTCACACCTATTTGAGTCTATGTGTGTGTGCACATGTGTGTGCATCAGAAGAAATGACTTTGACCTCAGGGCTCCGTTTTCAAGATTGAAGCTGGTCAGAGGAATAGATCACACTTCTGGCCAGAGCACACTGTGTGTGGTGTGTTTATGTGTGTGGTTTTGTGTGTGTGTATGTACATAAATGTACTTACCCTTTGTGTGTAAGTGGGACAGAGGGTATACAGTTTGAGTGTATGTGAAATTGTGTATTTTAGTTGTGATGAAACAATACCCTCTCAGTGATCAGGCCAGCGGTGGGAGTGTTGCTTGTTTAAGCTTTGTAATCCCTGCATTAGGTCTGTAAACATGCTGTATAATCCTGCTTTCTTTCACACACCTCCATTCTGAATAGCTCTTTACACACACTTTAGCTACTGTAGTAATGCGCAAGTTGGACCTGCTAATCCGCTCCACAGCTGACCTCAACCTGCCTCTGCTGCATCAGGAAGCGAGCCAGGCAAGCGCTCTCGCTCGTACAACAATGGTATAACTGTTCTCACACGTACGCGCCATGTTAATAATTTTCATATTCATTGTCTGTACAAACAATGCGGGGAAGATCTGTCAAGTGCTGCTCGTTTGATGTCGTGTGAGTGTAATGTGGGACTTCAGTTGCAAAGCTGATTAGTTTTTGAAAGCAGAATTTATTCATCAACTTCCTGGAATGAAAACTTTATTCACTTGCTTCAGATTCATTGTAGTGTCTGGCCGCTCATTTGGTTCCTTTTACCCCTTCTTAAAGGATCATTAGTTAAGATTCAAGAAACATCACCTCAAGTGGTAAAAGTTTTAATACTACAAGACCATCCACCTTCTATTCACACCCTGCTGTGAGAATAGTCAAATGCCTTCTCTGTCCAAAATTTCTTTTTAACATGCTTCCACGAGTTTATCAGTCACCACCTGTGTTAGATATTTAGTAGTAATATCACTAGTTCAGGATTTCAGGAATTCCAATATTGACTCTCGTTTTACCACATTTCTTGACAGGTTTATTGGCAGCACAGCATGTCTGGTGATGCCAGATTCTGCCATGTTTTTCTAGCCAAACAGATGAAGATGTGGGTGGAGTAAATGGGTGTTAAAGAAATGGGGCTGGAGTAATGGGCATTAAAGAGCTAGAGGTGGAGTGATGGGGCATTGAGGAGTTGGGGTTAATGTAATAGGCATTGAGGACATGGAGGTGGAGTAATGGGGCATTAAAGAGATGGAATGGAGTAAAGGGGCATTGGGGTGATTGGGTGAATAATGGGGCAATGAGAAACGGGGTGGAGTCATGGGCATTGAGGGACATTGAGGAGTGTCTCATAAAGTGAGGGTCGTTAATGATAATGCTAATTCCCACTAGCACCCCTATATGCTTTGTGTAATATGCTAGCGCTAAGCTAATGCAGATGCAGATGAATATTTTTGGCTGTTCTAGATCAAACACTTCTGTCCAGGCCTAACAGAATTAATTAATTAATTCTGACATGTTCATTTTAGCTAAATAGATTGCATTTCTAGTGTCAAAATATTCTAGTTTTACGCCCAGTTTAACTATTAAAGCCCCAACCAAGTTCCCAGAAGACACTTAGAACTGTGAGCAGACCAAATGAGAACCAGTAAATTTTGTGTTTCTGTTTGTGATGCTTGATGTGTTTTCTGAAATAGTGTTGGTGGAAACTTGGTGCGTCTGTGATACAACCTGAGAGGTTGTTCTGAGGCTGCTGGAGTGCTCACAGTCCACATGGAGCTGAGGAGGCCACAGAGCAGCCTGTTTGAAAGTGCCAGGTGTTTCTGTGTCATCCTCTCTGCGCTCATAAATCTCTCTGTGCTTGGCTTCTCTGCAGGTGTAGAAGAGATTACGCTGCTCCAAACGGCATCAGGCCCTCCGCAAAACAGCCCATTTAACCGGGAACCTGGTGTGTGTGTATGCAAGAGAGTGAGTGTAAAATGAGATGGTATATATATGCATAATGGTATTAACCTTTCATAAAGCAGGGCAGATGCAGTTACTGTGCGTGCACAGGTGAATTTGTAGCCTGGCATGATCCAGGGCTGACATGACCAAAACATTATTGGGGCAGATTTACTAACATTATGTGGTGTCATAAAAGCCTATTTTAGCCTATGTGTCTGATTGATGTGATTTGCTGTATTATTAGGAGGTGGTCTCTGCTATGTGCATGTTTGGCATTTTGCATATTTAGTACATAGGAGTTTTTGTATCCAAAGCACATCTACACTAAAGCTACTAATTGACAGAACCTAACAGGCACTGGACATTAGTTTGATGCTACAAAGGTGCTGGACTCAACAAAGGTTGCTACAAAGGTTGCTGGTAACAACGCTGTGACTGTCGCCCAGCACTGCTCTCCACTGGTGGAGTTCATCATAGTCAAGTGCAGACCTTTTTATTTAGTACGGGAATTCTCCGCCGTGCTGATAGCCGCCGTGTACATACCGCCTAGTGCTAGCGTTAATGCTAATGCTAAGGAGGCACTGTGGGAACTGCACGGGGGCATCAGCGATCTGCAGACCAAACATCCAGACGGACTGTTCATTGTCGCCGGAGATTTCAACCATGCAAATCTCCAGTCAGTCCTCCCTAAATTCCATCAGCATATGGACTTTGCCACGAGAGGAGCGAACGCGCTGGACCTTGTTTACACAAACATCCCCAGCGCGTACCGGGCCGAGCCCGCCCCCACCTCGCGTTCTCGGACCACATGTCTGTGTATCTGACTCCAGCTTACACACCCCTCATCAGACGCTCCAAACCAGTTCAGAAGCAGGTGAAAACCTGGCCGGCAGGAGCCATCTCTGCCCTTCAGGACTGTTTTGAGTGCACTACATGTTTAGGGAGGCTGCGACTGAAGGCGACTCTGTTAACTTGGAGGAGTACACAGCATCAGTGACTGGCTACATCAGCAAGTGTATTGATGATGTCACTGTCTCCAAGACCATCACCACACGCCCAAACCAGAAGCCGTGGATGACTCCTGAGGTGCGTGCACTACTGAGGACCCGCGACTCGGCCTTCAGAGTGGGTGACAAGGCGGCCCTAAGGAAAGCAAGAGCCAAATTTTCACGAGCCATCCGAGAAGCAAAGCGCGCACACGCCCAAAGAATCCACAACCACTTCAAGGACACGGGTGACACGTGGCGCATGTGGCAGGGCATCCAGGAAATCACAAACTACAGGACAATGCCACCGTCCTGTGACAGTGATGCCTTCCTCCCCGATGCCCTGAACGACTTTTATGCACGGTTTGAGGCACAGAACAACACGTTGGTGAGAAAGATCACACCCAAGCCGGACGAGCAGGTGTTGTGCCTGACTGCAGTGGACGTGAGGAAAACTCTGCGCAGAGTCAACCCACGGAAAGCTGCAGGACCAGACAACATCCCCGGCAGAGTGCTCAGAGAGTGTGCAGACCAGTTGACAGATGTTCTCACGGACATCTTCAACGTCTCCCTGCGCAGCTCCATTGTCCCAACGTGCCTCAAGACCACCACCATCGTCCCCGTGCCGAAGAAGTCCACGGTGTCCTGCCTCAATGACTACCGTCCCGTAGCTCTCACGCCCATCATCATGAAGTGCTTCGAGAGGTTAGTCATGAGGATAATCAAGAACCAACTGCCCTCTTCATTGGACCCCCTGCAATTTGCATATCGTCCCAACCGCTCCACGGACGATGCCATCACCACCACCCTTCATCTCTCCCTTACCCACCTGGAGAAGAAGGACACCTACGTCAGAATGCTGTTCATAGACTTCAGTTCAGCATTCAACACCATCATCCCACAGAACCTCACCAGGAAGTTAAGCCTGCTGGGCCTCAACACCCCCCTCTGCAACTGGATCCTGGACTTCCTGACAGGGAGGCCCCAGTTAGTCCGGTTCGGGGACAGCAGCTCCAGCACCATCACCATGAACACTGGGGCACCCCAGGGCAGTGTACTGAGTCCTCTGTTGTTCACCCTGCTGACTCATGACTGTGTTGCGAAACACAGTTCTAACAGCATCATAAAGTTCGCCGATGATACAACTGTGCTGGGTCTCATCAGCAAAGGCGACGAGTCAGCATACAGAGAGGAGGTGCAGCAGCTGACAGACTGGTGTACAGTCAACAACCTTCACTGGAATGTAGAGAAGACCAAGGAAATGGTTGTTGACTTCAGGAAATCAAGACCGGACCACTCTCCGCTTAACATCAACGGCTCCTCTGTGGAGATCGTTAAGAGCACCAAGTTCCTTGGTGTCCACCTAGCGGAGAACCTCACCTGGTCCCTGAACACCAGCTCTACAGCCAAGAAAGCCCAGCAGCGTCTCTACTTCCTCCGGAAGCTGAGAAAGGCCCGTCTCCCTCCACCCATCCTCACCCTCTTCTATAGGGGAACCATAGAGAGCATCCTAAGCAGCTGCATCACTGCCTGGTTTGGGACCTGCACAGCCTCTGACCGCAAGTCCCTCCAACGCATTATGAGGACAGCTGAGAGGATCATCGGAATCTCTCTCCCCTCCGTCATGGACATTTACACCACCCGCTGCATCCACAAAGCAACCAGCATTGTGGATGACTCCACCCACCCTTCACACAGACTGTTCTCCCTCCTGCCATCAGGAAGAAGGTACCGCAGCATCCGGTCCAACACGACCAGACTCTGCAACAGCTTCTTCCCCCAAGCCATCAGACTCCTCAACACAACTCAACTTCTGAACTGATATCTTTCTGGTACATGTACACTCTCTCTCTCTCTCTCTCTCTCTCTCTCTCTCTCTCTCTCTCCAACCATTTACCCCAGGAAAAAAGGGGAAGCATTTTTGCACAAAGCATTGCACTAATAACTTACTTTACTACCTCACTGGACTCTATTTATTACACATTGCACAATTTGCACACTACCGGCAATTATTTTTATTCTCTGGTCTGTACTGTGTTGTGTTGTCTGTCCGCACTTGTTTGTTTGTGTTGCACTTGTGTCTTGTATGCACTGTCTATGTTGCACCATGGTCCTGGAGGAACGTTGTTTCGTTTCACTGTGTACTCTGTATGTAGTTGAAATGACAATAAAACCCACTTGACTTGACTTGACTTGACTTGAAATATGTTTTCTAACACAGACAAACAACTGGTCAAAGGCAGAAATGACTAAACCAAAACAGACCAGAAAACCAAAGCTAGATACAGGGCTCAGAACTGAGGTGACAAAAAGAGACCTAACAACAATTAACTGAGAGGCATACAAATGCATCAGGTGAGGCAAAGCAGGGGGTGGAACCGGTGAGAAGTAGATAAGTTATGCAGAGCCTGGGAAGTGGCACAAGGACTAACAAATACTAACTTACATCACATTAGAAACTCTATATATACTTATACATATACCATACTTACTTTTTATATCCTGACATTATAGAAAACCCTCAGATAATGGGTTAAATGCAATATGAAGAGCATTGGTGCTTACTGATTTTATAACTTTTTCCAACAGAAAAAGATCAAGCAGAGGTTTATGTTGTACTACTTATATGTCAATCGCAAAATTGCAATTGCATGGGAATTCTTGGTAAACTGGCTACCCCCTCTGTTTGCTGCTCTGTTGTGACTACTGTACTCCAATTCACAGAGCTTTAAATAGTCCTTGTAGTTCTTTTTTGGACACTGGCCATAGGTGGCACCCAGTGTTCATATGAACCTAGCAGTGAGTTTGCTATGGACTATCTCAAGTGTCACTTTTGTTATCTTGTCCTTCCTTGCTCCCTGTCAGCGAAGCAAAACACACTTTACGTCTTTAAGTAAATATTGTGCTATCAAACAGGTTATGTCACATGTGTCTGCTATCGTCAGCTGTCGCTGAAGGTCTTTCCCAGTACAGTAAAATCTCTGTATAAATATACACTCAACCAGCATGTTATTAGTACTGGGCATTGAGTTACTAGGCAGGTCCTGTTTTGCTCTCAAAACAGAGTCAATACTTCATGGTGTGGATTCTACAAGATGTTGGAAACATTACTGGTCCATGTTGACATGCTTGTGCTGCAAATTTCTCAGGAGCACTTTAATGCGGTGGATCTCCCGTTCTACCACGTTCTATGGCCGTTCCAGTCACCTGAACTGAATCCAATAGAAGTAATCAGATCTAGTGACTAGGAAGGCCACTGAGGAACTCTAAACTCATTGTCATGTTCATGCAACCAGTTCGAGACAAAGTTTGCTTGAAGATGGGTAAATTGTGGCCATAAAGGACATGGACAATGGACATTTTTGTCAACAATCCTCAAATAGGCATTTAAGTGATGATTGGTTGGTATTAATGAGCCCAAAGTGGCAAAATCTCATTCCCACCTCCACCAAAAAATACACCACCTCCACAGAAAGGGCACCATGCAAGTCCCTCAGATGGTCTGTTCCAGCCAAGTGTGTCAATCCCTTAATTCCTAAGGTGTAACTCTGCCTTCTTACAATATAGCAGAATAAGGATTTAAAATCTGATCTCCTGGAGAAAATAAAAAGTGCCAATATAAGCACAGGGAAACCTAACTGTTGGAATTAGACGCTGCAGATGGAAAGACAGTTTAGAGGAAAAAAATAAGAAAATGGAAATGGAAAATGGGCTGTTTTATTACTCAAACATATTGGGATGGGCAGAGCTACACATCACACTGCAACCAGGCAGCAAAAGCGCTAAACCTATGGTTGCTTTCCTTTTGAGGGATGTTGCTCTATCTATGTTTCATATAGTCAATGAAATAAATGATTACATACATTTAATTACATTTTAAATCTCATAAATACAATGTATAATGTAAGTAAATGTGACAATATTTAATGTGAACTAATGTTAAACATCTATTAGTCTGATTTTAAATTCTGTGAAAGAGCAAAAAAAGACAATGGAGAATTTGTTCATACAGCAATTATACATACACTGAGCCAAAACACCTGCCTAATATGCTGTTGATCCTCTGCATGCCGCCAACACAGCTCAGACATGCTGAGGCATGGACACTGCAGGACCTCTGAAGGTGCTCTGTGGTATCTGGCACCAAGACATTAGCAGTAGGATCCTTTAAGTCCTGTAAGCTGTGAAGTAGAGCTGCCATGGATTGGACTTGTTGTTCCAGCACATCCCAGCAATTTTCTTCTTATATTGCCCTAAGGTCCATTAGGTGCTTTTAATGGTGAACAGGACTTAGAATGGGCATTGATGAGCCTTTGAGCCCCGATTGTCCCCCCTCTGAACGTTGTCAGTGGGAACTTATCTTTTCTGCACAGAGATGCTCAGACCTAGTCGTCTGGCCATAATCATTTACCCTATGCCAAAGTCATTTAGGTCTTTACGCCTTCCAATTTCTCCCACATTCAACATGACGACCATGAGAAAAGACTGTTCAGTTACCTAGCATATGTTTAACATGTCCAAATGTTTGTATGCAGCCCTTCTAATGAATGCACTCAGTTACTTGAACACAAGTTGTCCCTATTGCTGACACATGCAAATACACACACAGCTCGTATAGTCCTTCTAGAGAAGTATTGCCAATAGAATAGGACTTTTATGAAGATAAAGTGAACCTATTGGCACCATGCCTAATGCCAGGTGTGGGCTAGAAGGGTATAAAGCCATCAGCATTGAGCTCTTGAGCAGTGGGACTGTGCTGTCTGGAATGATGATGCTCCATCCAATACATTTTGGAATGAGTTGGGGAGTTTGGGATGAGGTGGGGTGGTGATTGTCCAACACCCTTAACTCATTAACTAGTAGAAAGCCTTCTTCCCTGGACAGTAGAGACAGTTCCTCCAACAAATGCAGGATCAACCCTTGTTTAATACCTTTGATTTTTGAAGAAAATGAATGAATGAATGTTGTCCTAACACTTTTGTCCAAATAGTTTAAATATCTCAAAACTTGACATACACTGTTGTTATAAGATAATTAATGTTATTCGCTTTAGGGTGGACATTATATTTGTACTCATCGCTGTGTACTGCTTATAGGACATGATTAATACATGTAGATAAATAGATATGATTTGCACAGCTACCTGTACATGTAGTCATAAGATGTCCCAGATGGATATTTGGAATATTTGTAACTACATACATTATTGATATTACATAGTATTATTTATAATACATTTATAATACTTTTAGAACATACATTTGTGTGTGGTTATCGTACAGTCTATTACTGGCCTATAGAATGATTCTGAAATGACTCTGTTCGTCTTTTAGCACACACTCAACCCTCTTACCCCACCTCCACTCCTGACAGATAGTGAACTGTTCTGTGTCGTTTTACAGGTTCATTGTGCTAAACTTCCTCTGTCATCCTCTGACAGGCTCCATCTCTTATTCTGACTTATATCCTCCATCCCCTCTGACTGCAACAGCACAGCCCCCTCTGCTCCCTCTACCACACTACCTCTCTCTCTACACCAGTCTCAGTACACCAGCCTTACAGATACACTTTATCCATTATACATGATCTAAAAGTTACATTATACATTATCAAAAGTTTGGAATCCTACAGTCTCCTACAGTACATTTCATATTTTATCCAGAATGATGTAGTTGAAGTATTTGAAAGTATTTCGTCCCAGAGGGGAAGTTCTAAGTTAAGAGCAGGGAAGCCTTCACAACAAAACAGTGGAATAAACTAAAACAGAGGAATAATGACACAGACACATCTTGACAAACGGACACAAATTGATGAAAAACCAGTCAAAACAATTCTGAAACATGAGAACTACAAGACTAGAAACATCTGTGAAAGGAGGAGCAGCAAACTCAAAACAGGTGGAAACATTAATATAGGGCTGGGCTAGACATGAAAAGGACATAGGAGAGGGTGGGGCTAGGAATGGGAAACTGTGACGGAACACTCTTGAGGCCTGAAAATTGATTCACAGGCACAACTGAATTCACTAGGGAAGCCAGGATTGAGGATGGGGCTAGAAATAAGGACTGGTACAGGAAGTGACAGCTGTAGTAAA
Source organism: Salminus brasiliensis (assembly GCF_030463535.1). Taxonomy (NCBI): domain Eukaryota; kingdom Metazoa; phylum Chordata; class Actinopteri; order Characiformes; family Bryconidae; genus Salminus; species Salminus brasiliensis. Next base: position 15,975,286 of record NC_132882.1, on the reverse strand, counting down.
AGTGGTGTCTAGCTGATAATATTTACTGTGCAAAGGTTTTAGTGATAATAATTACAAGTGTTTATTTGCTCAAATACATGCTATTATTAAAACACCTTGAATACAGAAAGTGGTGTGTTTTCATTTTTATGTTCATTGCAGATAAATGCACTGGCTGGGGGAGTCAGAGAGAAATTTGCTTCCAAAATGTGTTATTAAGATATGTAGATAACTACTTTCTTCAAAATGTTTTTTACTGTATTTATGTTCATGATATCTGTTCTAATGTAATATGGTGTTTTTACAAGCACCAATACTTGTACTTGAACTGAGATAAATTCTTGTAAATCAAGTGCATGGATGTCCAGAACCTCTGCATTATATAATTAACATTATATCATAACATAGATTAAACAAAAAATATGAAACATCTGAACAGCTGTATACTATGTTTGAATATGTCTCCAGCAGCATATCTCTTGAAGAATATTTGCCAACTGCTTTTGGCATATATCTGGTGTACCGGTGTATCTCCACTGTCACTGTCAGGCGGCTTCTCGGTGGGGTACACATTACCTACAATTCCCCCTTCAAACCTTCATCTGTAGACTTTGAATTGAATAGGCAAACGTTACTGTAATAGCTCTTGACAGCTAAACTATAGGGTGGTTATTATTCTGATGCTGAGGGGAAAAAGACCGGAAAAAAAAAGAAACGCATATTTATGATTAGACAATAGACGTGGAAAGTGAAGGAGAAATTGCTTGGCACTGCAACACAGTCACGCCCAGCATTGTGCAGTAATGAGTGCAATCAAAAGCGACAAATAAAATGCTTGCGCTCATAAACACTCACAATAACCTTTTTATATGGGAGATTATGTGGAATAAAAGGCTTTGATTTGGAGTTCTCTGCTCGCAGCTTTACTCAACTGTGTTTATTTGTTACAGCAAAATATAATCTCTTTAAATGGCATCTTTATTGAAGAAACGATAGTTATTAGTGGATTAGGACAGACACGAGACAGCAATACTCAGTAGGCTCTTTTCACTTAAACAGTAATGAGAAGCAGTTAAAAGTAAGGCTGTACTTTTTTACTTTGCATTGTTTTTCTGTACCTGGATGTAGGCATTATATCATAATCTGATGCAATCTGTTAATCATTCAGCTTCACTACCTATACTTCCCTGAACATTGATCATCTTTGCAAATTTGCATAAATAAAGCAAAACAAATTATTGGTGCAATTCATGGTTGTCTGCTGTTGTAGCCCATCCACCTCATTTCTGGTGTGTTGTGCATTCTGAGATGCTTTTTTCCTCTCCAGCATTGTACAGAGTGGTTGTCTGAATTGCTGTAGCCTTTATGTCAGCTTCCACCAGTCTGGCCACTCTCTGCTGCCCATCATCAAGGCATTTCCGCCTGCCAAACTGTACTTGAACCAGTCTAGAATTTAAAATATAATTTTAAACCATTTTGGCTTCTTTCCAGGACATTTACCATAAGGTTCAGCCACACAGAATTTTTTTTTTGCACAATGGTGAGATTTATGAATCGCTAAAAGCCATGCAAATGGAGAAAACGGTAATACCTGATTTCACAGAAACTATAAAACCACTGTTAGTCTTCTTCAAATGTGCTACCACAATTCTACTTACTCTTACTCTTACTTACTCACAGTCAATTTACTTTTAGCAATTTACACTTTTTGGAACAACAAGAGCAATTCATACACTGAAGACATTTGAGACAACATTGTCATTTGAGATCAAAGATTAGAATTTCAGCTTTTACTTACTGATATTTACTGCGTTATGCAACTTGCATTATAAAATGGGTGGGTTTAAACTAAAGGTGGCTCGCTTCAAGTGCTGAACAAATCTAGTTGTAAATATCAAAAAGTTAACAACTGAAATTCCTCAGAACTTAGGAATAACTCCAGTGTGCACTGCTTTGCATGTAGTTACCTCATTACCTGTAAATATGCTTATGAATACAAGCTTAGAATACATTGTATAATGTCTTTTAAAGGCTTCAGATGTCCAGTGTAATTTAAAGAGTTTTTTTGTTTTTGTTTTAATTTTGGACCATTTCTATTGGTCTGTTCATCATGAAATATTTGTACTTAAATGTAAGGCCAGCTGGTACACGCTCTTTGCTTTTGTTGATTTAAAGAAGATAAACCATTTAGCTTCACTACTAACACTTCTTTAAAGGTCAGTTCTATTTGTAAATTTGCATGAATAAAGTATCATTAATAAACATGAACTCAAACTATAAGCATAGATTTAAAGGGTGGGGATGTGACCCTCTTATCCAACAATTATGCTGTTCCATTTTTTTAAACCTGTGTCAAGTTACCAAAGCTTATCTGTAGTAACATGTACATATGTGTCCCATATAATTGATATAACCACCATCATCAGGGATTACACACTTGATCACAGAATTGAAGATGTATGTAACCTAAACCAAATTTCTAGTATTTGCAGACTTGGCCAGAAACAGCTGATTCTGTTGTGCTTGCCCCCACTTGTAGTTGTACCATTCTTTCCTTTGATGGCCTTAAACCTAAAGCTCTCTGGCTCTAGAGCCCTTCTCCTCTTCCGCAGCCTGACTTGTCTTGTCAAATAAAAGTGCTCTCGTCTAAGTCCTCAGAAATGAACATCAGGGGACCAGGAGCTTGGGTGCCTGTGATGTCTGACTAGCTTGTTTTCGTATTGTTCAATCAGCCAGTTACCCCCGCTGTCAAAACGCATGTGTGTCTCCGTGACAACCCCGCCAGTCAAATCAAATTTTCCTCTCTAGAACGAAGGCCTCTTTTTGATTCTGTGAACATGTTCTTTTCCCATCTTTGGGATGAGCCTTCCTTCTGAATAAATCAAGAATGTTTGCTTCATCCCTAAGGTACAGCCTGTGTAAGCACACACATACACACACTCACAGATTTTAACATGAGATGGAGGGATCCGGGAATGTGTGGAATAATGCAATTAACTCGCCAAAGTGTCTTGGGAGAGTGTGTGTGTGCATGTGTGTGTGTGTGTGTGTGTGTGTGTGTGTTGTGGGGCAGAGAGAGAGAGAGAGAGAGAGAGAGAGAGAGAGAGAGAGGAACGAGTAGAGAGAGAGGAACGAGTAGAGAGAGAAAGAGAGAGAGAAAGGAACAAGAAGAGAGAGAGAGAGAGAGAGAGAGAGAGAGAGAGAGAGAGAGAGAGAGGAAGAAAGTGAGAAGCAAGTAGAGAGAAAGAAAGAGGAAAGAGTAGAGAATTGGAGAAACAGATTTTGTGCTAAAACATAAACCAGGACTGTGTTTTGCAAAAAAAGAAAGAAAACTAAAAAACAGGAAATAACAATACACAATAATAAAAATAATAACCCATATATGTGGTTGGTGATCTGCCACTGAGTTACAGCACCATGTGGGAGACTGGGGTTCGATTCCCAGTCTGGGTGACTATGCTGCGCTACACCAATAAGAGTCCACGGGCTAGACTCCTAACACTACATTGGCCTAACTCTGTAATACGAGTAACCATGTAAGTCGCTCTGGAAAAGAGCGTCAGCTAAATGCCGTAAATGTAAATGTAATTATCAAATTCTCACCAAGAAAATTTTAACACCCCTGTGTCATCAACAGCAACAAAGCTCTCATGTACACACCATTTCTTCTCAGAGCTAGAGAGGTCATTCGTATGATGGGTGGCCTTCCTACAGAGAAGGTAATAATTCTCTGCATGTACAGATTTGCAATATGAGTGGAGAGTGATACCTAGTCATCCATAACTACACTGGGCTTAGATTATGCAGCTGGAGCTACCAGAGAGTTCTCAAAGGAGATAGCAAGATCACTGTGAATAGGTTCCAGAGATGTACAGTGCACAGTTTTTTCTAGGTTGAATTCAGGTTATGGGGACCCGTCTATGTTAGCAGTGGTAGGAGAACCCTTGACAGGATATTACTGCACCAAGGGAGTGAGTGTAGTGTGTAGAGTGTAGAGACAGATGGAGAAACATAGAGAGAGAGATATTTCAATGTCACAGTTAATGTCTCGAAACTGTTGGGACTGAAAGTATCTAAAGGACCTCAGGAGCATATTACACAATCCCCCTCATACATTACCTACATTCGAGTGGACCAGGCATGCTGTCAGTCAGCACACAATGCCTCTTGTAGGTCATTATTATGAGCCAAAGATGCGGAGCGTCACTGAAATAGTCTGAGAGATAAAATGCAGAACTGAATAATTCCATATATAGTGAACATTTAGAGGGCTTTTAGAATTGGGCACTTTTAGCCATTAGGCCACAGTCACAGTGGCACCCCAGGTAGTGCACAGCTCATGGGGCCTGGGGTTGTGGGTTCAATCCTCACTACGGTTTGATGTGCTGTCCCCATGTCCACAGTTGCCTCCCAAATATACACATGGTAGGCGAACCGGTTATGTTAAATCGGCCCTAGGTGTGAGTGTATGTATGGATCCTGCCCAAAAATTTACTTCCACAGCTTGTTACATGTCAGAAATCCACCGTTTGTTGTATATTTGTTTACTTACATATGAGAGTTCCAAAAATAATGTGAACTATGTGTAATTACATATCAGAAGTAATAGCACTTTGATTTCCTATCAGGACAGTACTGAACCATCAACACTTCTGTTCTATCAGTTACATTGATAAGCAAAATGTTTGTTGTTCTTTTTTTTTTAATTTACCTAAATGTACAAAAGGATCAAGGAAGTCCTTATAATTAATAAATTCAGTTGTCCAAAAACATTTGATTGTACACATACAGCTGACTTGTGAAAAATGCATGATGTAAATGACCAACTCGTTCTTTCTGCAACCCTTTTAAGAGGCCCTAAACAGTTACATTTGTAGTGACAGATAAATAGTTAATAATTTCTTAGCAAGTGGATGTCCAAGAACATTTACAAAAAGGATGTTTTCCCATCTAAACTCTGTATTGCTTTTAGCTCTGAGAATGGAGCTCAGAATGTTATTACGCTGGAGCTGGAACGGCATCAGACATCAGCACTCAAGCTCCTGCCATTCCCTGGAGTTTTCTTTCCAACTTTATTTCTTAGACTTCCTTAAACATTTTTTTAAATAAAAAAGCTTTGTATCATTTCTTATTTTATTGCTGTATAGAGAGCAGATGAGAAGGAGACCCTAAAGAGAGTTGTCATTGGATCATATGATTCCTCCTCATAAATGGCTCATTTACTTCCTGCTAAAAAAGACCTAATCATCAAGGAACCAAATTTGGCAGCATTCTCCACAGTGAGCATGGATGAGACTAATTTACTAAACATACCCTCCAGTCACATAATTACATGTAATTTTACCGGCATAATTAACTAATTTAATTACTACTCCTCAAGAGCATCAATTATTGATATTACGGAGTGTTCAGACGGGCTGTGGCGACGCGTGGAGCATTCAGAGGACACCAAACACATGCTGGGCTTCCAAGAGCTTTGGCATGGGTACAGCAATGTGTGTGTGTGGTGTCAGGGTGGCACAGAGCTGGATGAGTGCCCAGCCTCTGAGTGTTCACTGTAGTGGAAGAGGCAGCACCACTTGCACATGTGCTCTTGTGTGTATATTTGAGTGTGTTTGTGAGGCAGGAAATTCTCTGCAGAATTTGGAGGAATTCCTCCACAGGTCAATCAAGATCACTGATTGGCAACAGCTGAGGGATTTTGAAATATTTTGTGTGTGCGCTGGATGTGAAATAAGAAATAAATAACAAGGTCCGGTCTCATTTCTTTCAGATGTGACATAGATCACCTCTCAGAAGTTTGGACACACCTACTCAAAGAAGAGTTTTCCTTTTCCATTTTTTTCATCGTTTTCCAGGTTTCAGAATAACATGCTGCTAAAATGATAAAGATAGTTAAGCTGGTAAGATCAGGTTTTGCTGGCCCTAAATCCGTGCAATGAACACATTCATACATACTAGTGAGTACACACTCACAGTGGACGGTAAGCACAGGTGCCCGGAGCGGTGGGCTGCCATCGCTGCAGTGCCTGGGGAGCAGAGAGGTTTAAGGGCTTTGCTCAAGGGCTAAAATTGGCAGCTTGCCGAACTCAGGTATAGAACCGACAACTGTCATCAATAGCCCAAAGCTTTAACCGCTGAGCCACCACTGCATCAGTAGGGCACTTATTCACCTGGGTCAATATTTGCAGGTCACTCTCCAAAAGGAAGTGATAAACCTGGATTAACAATGTTCTGAAGAGGACCACCGAAGCAGATTTGAGTTCATAAATGCTGCTCAAGCTAACTTATTATCCTAAAAATGATGACCAGTCAGCTAACATTAGCTCAGCTACCTATTTGCAAGCTAATTCCATCAGTCTGAATGCATGGTCTCTAGTGAGTCAGCTAACATTAGTTAAATTAAGAAAAGCCACAATGATTTTCCACAAGTATTTAATGCAATGCTCTCAACCATATTTGTTTAAATTCTTTAAGATTACAAAAAACCCACATCCAGTCAAGTATGTCCAAACGTTTGACTCTCTCTTTCTCTCTCTCCTTCTCTCTCTCTATCCCTCTCTCTCTTCCTCAAGTGAATCATGAAAATTCCCAGACCCAGATCTCTCTTAATTATAAGTGTATTAGTATGTAAATGTGAGGTGTTGTACTGAAGTTGGCACCACTGAGTGATCTTGCTGTAATGGATTGTGGCTTTATGAGTGAGGCGCAGCACTGTGAGGGAGAATGTGCATTAATGTTAGTTATATATCAAACACAGCATTGGCCTTTGACAGCTTCTACTTCAGAAAAACAGAATTGCCTTTTATTTAAGAATATTGCTCATTCTTATGTAGTTGAGGGTCATGAAATGTAAGTTCTTCACTGCTCTTTTATGTTGTGTCTCCATATATATGCTGCTGTGGTGTGAAAGAGTTGTAACATACTCTGTACTGAAGACTGGAACGGACAGGGACTGATGGAAAAGTGAGTGTCTGAGGTGTCTGAGCTGTTCTTCAGATGTATCCGTTTCTAGGCTCATTTCACGGACTTCAGAGAGAAGTAAAATCTGTCTATCAAATATTTCCTGTTTCTTCATTTTCACCTTGGGAAGCCCAGGGGAGGCACATGGATGCTTTTATAAAGGGAACACTGGGTGGCACATCAGAATCTCAAAGAAGGCACAGACACAAGTTTCAGTGGACAAAGATACAGCAAGCACAGAGCTGATGCTCACTTGATGTCAGTGCAAAGCAGGAGTTTGAGAAAAATTAGAAAAAAAATTGTGCAGGGTTGTGGCCCTTAGCGTGAGTAATAACAGGCTAAACAACAGTGATGGCATTTTTTAAATCAAAGTGTTAAAAACTGTGCTATGTACAGACTCTATGGTAGTAAATAGTACAGATGTAAACAAGTCACCAGTTTGCATGTATAAGCAAGTCCAAGTCTCAAGTGTTACATAAGTCTCAAGTAAGACTGAAGTGTTTACACCTCTAAAACATTATAATATAAGCAGATAGTAACTCTTGTAAAAAAAAAAAAGGTGTAAGTCTGAATCTGTAATTTAGCATAAACATTTGACAGGTAATCTTAAAAGCTCCTGCACTTACATTCTAAAAATGAGACAGTATTGTTGAAGCAACTGGGGTAAAGAATTTATGGGTAAAGTATATTTATGGTTGACATGAACAATGAACATGAATTATTGCATTACTATATTTACACATCAAGTGTAAAATTACAGCATGCTTTATATTTAACTTCTTGAACGGATCTGTTTAGTTTAGTTACACATTATTTTAAATGACAAACCAAATTCACTAAACTCAGTAAATAACTAAAAAACAACAAGCACAAACACAAATCAAATCAAACACAGCATTGGTCTTTGACAGCTTCTACTTCAGAAAAACTTGCCTTTTATTTAAGAATATTGCTCATTCTTATGTAGTTGAGGGTCATGAAATGTAAGTTCTTCACTGCTCTTTTATGTTGTGTCTCCATATATATGCTGCTGTGGTGTGAAAGAGTTGTAACATACTCTGTACTGAAGACTGGAACAGACAGGGACTGATGGAAAAGTGAGTGTCTGAGGTGTCTGAGCTGTTCTTCAGATGTATCCATTTCTAGGCTCATTTTAACTATTCAACCCCCATATCAAATTAGGTTTATTAGCAGAATTGACAAACCTCCAGCTGTTGCAATAAACCAATCAACTAATAGAAAAAGTGGGTTCTCCAAATTCAACACAAAATGCCACTTTTATTGACCACTGCAGTCTCAGAATTATTCAGCCCTTCATGGTTGTTGTCTCTAGTACTTCTAGTAGATCACTCCGTTGCTGTAATGACCTGCAAAGTCAGACACCAGCTACTGGCATTGTTCCTGAGACATCTTAGTCCATTCCTCATGGGTAGCGGCCTCCAGTTCACTAATATTCCTTCTTCAATCCCAATCCCAAAGATCCCACTCCAGAATCTTTCAGGACTTCTTCTAAAAACCAAGCCTTGGTGGACTTTGTGACACCTAAGTGTCAGCTTCCTTACAAAAAGCATGATGTTTTCCTAGGATTTCCTGACATTTGAAAAATCCTTCTTACCCTCCACATGTTGCAGGTTTCCAGTGCCAGAGAAAGCAAAGCAGCCCCAGAGCATCACTGAGGCACCACCATGCTTCATTGTAGGCAGGGTGTTCTTTTCAGCATGAAATTTAATTGTTCCTCCTCCAGATTTGCTAATCTATAGCTCTCAAAAAGGTTCAGTTTTGTTCCACAGATGTTTTGGGATTCTGTTCTGTAAAGCGATGAAACAAAACTTATTTGATTGGTTTACTGCAAACAGCTAAAGTGTACTAAGTGTATTGTGTACTAAACAACATGCTGAATATTAAACAAATTCAAATATTTATGCAATGCATACACACTAAGTTCTGCCTTTGAACCATTCAAATAACTGCCATATTTTGTTGACAATACTAAAGAGAGCATCTACCCTTAAAACAACCTAAAAACATTGTTTACACTCTATGCCTCATTAGCTTGTGTGGATGGCAACCAGATATTTAGAGCTCCAGTGTCTGCACACAATGCAGTTTGCAACTTTGATGCTAATTTGTCCTGCCATTGATATGTATCTTGATGTTATTCTGGCCAGTCTGAAGACCACAACCCTGTTCAGAGAGCTGTACATTTTTGCCGTAACTCCTGCACAAGTTATGAAGCTAATTAAGAGTTGATTTAGTTATTTGGGATTGGGGAAATGCTACACTCTGCGTTGTTGTGGTCCTCCAGACTGCAGGAGCAGGTGCGTCACCTATAGCACATGCAGTAAATGGCCACCTCAGCATGCAAATAAAGCTTATAATTTGCAGCATTTTACTGACATTACATTGATTTTATCATCAGCTTTGCACCTCATAGTACACTGAAAACGGTGGGCTTTTTTGAGATTCAAAGGTGCCCAGTTTTCCGGCCATTTCTATTGGCTGTGCAGCTAGAAATACTGCACTGTGGTGTGATAGTTCTTTACAGTTGGCTGTGAAGAGTCACTTTTAGCCTAGCACTTCTTCTGCCCTGTGTAAAAAAATACTATACTTTTTACTGTCATCTGTGTGTTACTGTGTGTTCACTGGCAGTGGATTTAGCTGTGAGCATTGGCATTAAATTATTAATAAATATGCATTTTGTCCACATTCTCTTTTTCATAAGTTTGAAGCCAACATTGACACTCATGTTAGGTTTCATTTTTCAGACTAGTGGGTTGGTGCTAAAAATTAACACTGAAGCTCCTTTCACAAGTGCTCGAAAATTGTCTGCATCTCATCGAACAGCTCCTTTTCCTTGCCAAAGTGGAACATAGCAAACTCACATGACATGCCAAACGTATTCAGTGTCAGTCCTGTAAGAGCAGGAGTGAAATAGTGTCATAGAACAAGCCTCTTGTGCTTTCAGTGTGAAGTTTCACTGTTTTCCTGAGTGCCTCTCTAACAAGGCTGATAGCAACAGCAGACCCAGACAAGATGGCCTTCTTTACTCCTGTGGTGTTGTTCACAAGCTCTCATATATTATCCTCCATATGATTCTCTGACAGTTTAATGCCAAGCACTACCCTTAATGATTCAGAGCACTAAACGGCTGCCTGCACTCATAAATAACATCTCTCAACATTTAAAGTGGAACTATGGTGTTTTGCTGAATGCACTGCAAGAACAGGAACTGTGTGTTCTTGGTGTGCACTGAAAGCTGAGATACACTTTATTGACATACAATGAACTGCAAATTTAGTAGGTACACCTACCTTGTTCTCACAGTGATTAGCCATTTTATCAGGTAGAGGAACTGTGTAGCTGCCATTTGTAAGTTTACAACTCATAACTGCAACTGTTTAACTAAAGAAGAGTTATGACTCTTCTTCTTCCCCATTCATCAGTGGAAAGGTACCACCACAAGACTGCTACTGATCAGACATAATTTGGGTGGTATAATTTTCAGCACAGCAGTGACACCAACATGGCAGAGCCATTGAAGTGTGCTACACTTATATGAGTGTATTAGGTACAATGATGGAGTGTTAAACAATGTATGTACTCAATGACCACTTTTTTTATACATGCTTACTGTAATGGGGACCTTATACGTACAGTTGAAGACTGTAACTCATCTTCTTCCATCCTCACTATGCTAACCATCCTCTGTCCTTTCATTAGTGCTGAGTTTCTGACCATAGCACCACTAGTAGCTGGATATTTTCACAAAGACAAATGCAGTACAAAATACGTTAAATTTTTAGCCTTGCCCCCATTTGCTTTCCTGGGTTTGGATTTGTTGATAACTTGCTAATTTCTTGAAAATAAGCCAGCCTTTTCTCTTGTGATGTGTTTAGCTCCAGTTTGGTAGTCAGCTGAAGTAGTTATGTTTGTTTTTATTTCGCATTAGCTTTTAGCCTAGCAGATCCCTGTTTGTTCCCCAGCTTTCACTTTATTGGGTGCTGAGACACATGAGTGTCTGCTGTAGTTAGGATGCCCTCCGCCACAGCATCCTATCTATGGTCCCCAGTTGTCCTCTCTCACCCTAGCATTTCATTTGGATCAGATGTTTTTAAAGATGATGATCAGCACACACTCAACCAGGTGTGTCCAAACGTTTGACTGGTACTGTATATCTGGTCAGTGGTGCTTCTATGGAGTTCCTTTTCTACTATTTGAGTGGCAGATAAACTGTGCATCAAATGGGCTAAAGTCACTGTAATTGTAACTGCAAGCCCACAGTGCATCTATAGGTTAGTTCTACCTAGTAGAGTTAGTAACAAATGTAAGCACAAGGTAGGTGAACCTCAATTTGGTGAACTCTGTATATTCAGCAGCACAAGCAAAGAATTTGCTGTAGCGATAAATACTTCACTCTGTGAACAGTAAAAAAACTCCACACTGAACTGCTAGAAGAGCAGTCTGGAAATTACATGATCCTGTAACCTCTCTAAATCTGTATTAGCGTCGTCCCTATCAGGTGTCCCTGCTGCATGCCTGTGGGGTTCCATTGTGGATTACTGGCTTTGGAGCTTCAGGGTGTGTTTATGTATGAGGGGGGTCGTAGTGATTCCAGCCGCTAGGGTGATGCGGCTTTACGTCAAGGAAGTGCAGCACACTCTAATGAGATTCATAACAGCAGGCTGAAAGTGCAGGCTGCATGATGAATGTGTCACCCACATGCAGCTCAGTGGGATCCAGTGGGACCCAAGGGTACGTCACCGAACCCAGCCCAGAGGGGCCCTGAAGAACTCACACTGCCTCACACTGTCTTCTGTTGTATGGATGCATAATGTATTGTATTTATTTATTCATTATCATCAAGATATGAATGTCGGCATAAACACAAAGAACACACACATACACACACACACACACACACACACACACATATATATATATATCATCATATATATATGTGTGTGTGTGTGTGTGTGTGTGTGTGTGTGTGAAAATAATAGGGCAATTCAAAGTGCATTACACACACTTTTATACACACAGCACTAGGGTGAAATATTTTATGCTGTAGGTTTGTGTGCATGAGTAGTATAATTTACCTCCTTTTTTAACAAAGTTTAGTAATGCAGGTATAATAAGGAAATAATGTATCAAAAATATTCAGACAAAATAAAGAGAAATTGTGATCTATAGAGTTAATTTTACCCTGAGTGAGCTTAACTAAATGGAATCAAATTCACTCAGACCTGAACAAACAAAAAGTCCTCACACTACTAAACACTAGTAGTGTGAGGACTTAACACGTCTACTCCAACACATGCAAAGTCAGCCACCACCTCTTTTCTACCTGCCGCCGTTGCAACATTGCCGGGCAGCTAACATATTCTGAGGAGAGTGCCGGATCTCCAGCTCCCCCATACGAGCTAACAGACGCCTGTGTCAGCCAACATTGCTTATAAGTGATTAAGGAAGAGAGCTTGGCTAATTGTTCTTAATCAGACTCGGATGGTAAAGTGGCATTGCTTGGGATTCTAACTCGTGACCCCGGGCCACAGTGGAAGCATGTTAGAACCACTGAGCCACTCAGAGCCCAAAACAGAAAGATGCCAAAAGAGATTCTATAACTTTTATCAATTGTAGTTCCCTAATTAATATTTTAATGCATGGTTTGTTAATGAGATATATAAACATATACCTTCTTGACGTTCAAAGGACCCCCCCCGAGAGAGAGGAATATTTGACTCTAGACTCTGCATCTGCATTAAATGTAACCACATCTCACATCACTGTATCTGGCAATATTATTGTTCCTCTTAACTTTGTGTGAACCACGCAGCTTTATTCTGTTGATGTACTGCTAAACTGGTCAGTGAACTACCCATCCCACAGGCCCTGTACAATTATCAAGTTAGGAGACACAAAGACCACTATCCTTAGAGAATACATGCCTTCTATGACTGCCACTACATGTGTTCTTCTCCTACTTTAAAAATGTCTGACAACCGTCCTGTTTGCCACAGATGAAGGCCCATCTTCTTGCTAACATCAAAGCATGTTCTAGATGGGGCCCCACTTCAGGCAGGCAGGCAGGGCAGGGGACTGCCCAGTGGGCCCCCTGACATAGGGGATCTATTGGCACTGGCACTGACACGTCATCTGTAGGTTTGTCAGGTTGAATTACAGTTTAGCAGGGTAGATAGAGGAAAGCACAGAGGATAACACAAAAGGGAATGGGGGGAATGAGAAAATAGATGAGAGGGATAGGTAGAAAGATCAGACCCACTCCAGCAGGAGAGCCTCAATCAGACAGGCCCTTATCCAGCAAGAGGGGACTTAATCCCCCTCTTCTCCTCTCCCTGTCCCTCCGGCGTGCTCCTTCATTCTCTCTGCCAGCCTCCTGGCTCAGTTAAAGGGGGACACAGGCACCATGGCAGGGGTTTTGTTGTCCCCATGGGAACTCCAGGATGAGACATACTATATATATATATATTGAACCAATAACATGTTTGTAACCAGATCTTAAGAGAAATTTGTGTAAAAAATTGACTAAAAGACCATTTCAGGATTCGTACAACATATTATATATTATATATATATATATATATATTATATTGTTACTACCACAACCCAGACACAATTTCAATAGAGAATGTTACAAAGCAACCAGTGAATGTTTTTTACCTGAACCAACACCTCAACCTAAACTCAAACTTAACCTACTATACCTAAATCTAATACTAACCTAAACATAAGCTAAACTTAACCGAAACCTTACTGTAACCATTACCTAAACTTACCATATTACTTACCCTAGCCCTACTCATAACCCTAAATATAACCATAATAGAATGTGAAATTCTTGTCAGTTCTGCAGGAGTGTGCATCCATTAATCTTATTTGTATAATCTCCATAATGCAGAAAAGGAGAGTGTTGTGTGATACCGCTGTTTTCTCAATTTTCTGAGCACATGGCAGGCTGGATTGTGTGTATTTGGCAAAACAGGTCCAAATATATAATATATTTTACATTTATTTTACATTTTCTGTGTTGCACTTAACTGTGTTAATATGTACTAATTATATGAGGTCTGGTTGCCTAAACCTGACCTTAACCCAACTAACCCTAATTTTAATCCTAATCTAAACTTTAAATCCTAATCTAAACCTTAGTAACATACATCTAGAACCATCCCCAAATATCACCTTATTATCCAAAATTAACTCTTTTCTGCTCTTTTAGTTTCTCTCAAAAATGTTGAATCTGTGTTGTAAACAGGACCAGAAACAAGGCATCAATTGTACCTAACATTGTAAGGACATTTGGTCCTCAAAGAAATAGTAGTACAAGAACACATACACATGCACACACACACACTCCTTTACCTGCTTCAGCACAGCATCTCAGAATGCACAGATGGTCATCAACACTCGACATTCAGCAAATTATGACAAAAACGATGCTCGTCATTTCTCTTGCCTATGATCTCTGTCTCTCTCTGGTGGGATGAAGCCAGCTGTAGCCTGATCAGTCTGAGCTGGTGGACTTCCATGTTTTGATGCGCTGCATACGAAAAATATAGAACCATTCTCTGTGACTGCATCCTTAGAAACATCCTGCTTGATAAACAAAGCTAATTTTAACTAATGTTACTATACCATATGCTTTCTTCACTCGCAGTCAGCAAAACAGGCCTTCATTTCTGCGACAAGATCTGTGATTATGAAACCTGTGCTAAAAACACTGCGTGGTTATGAGTAACATATATTTAATTAAATATTGAATATTAATCTAGAATAACAGCCTGAATAAAAACATTCTATCATACTTACCTTTAAAAATCTGACCTGGGTTGAATCACTATGGTCAGACCACTGGGTTTGTAAGTCTCGCTGGGTTTTCCTGGTCAGCAGTAATAAAGACTAGCTGTGATGAACAAGCCATGGGTTGTTGGGTGCAATCCCATATGGGCTGAACCAACAGCAAAGCTACTATTAGATAAGACACAGAAATCTTTAATGATGGTGACGGTAGAAATGTGCCACAAAATGAATATTAAACCCTACTACATACTATCCCCTGTCTACCTGGTATGTGGTTAGAATGGGAACATTGGCGTCTGTGTTGGAGGGGTAAAAGAAGGTTGCTGGTCTACTTTTCATTTTAATTTTCTTTCACATGGATGTGCTATTTATCTGTGGGATACACGAAACAAGAAGTCGGATCTGCATCGGCCTCACCTCACAAATTACACAAATTTGTCCCATAAGCAACTGCTATAGAGTTATTAATTCTTTATACAATCAATCTACCAGGGCACATCTAGATGGAAATATATAAAAAATAAAAGCTACAGTTCTGATCGATCATCATCGATATCCATTCTTTAGCTCAAGCACAAACAAGATTGAAAAAATTCTCCTTGCCATTCCAATACTTTCAGAGGCACCTATATATATATACTGACCAGGTTTAAGAATTCACAATGATTTGTGAATTACAATTATTTGTGAGGAATCATTAATAATAATATCTCTCTCTCTGTGTAGCATTACTGCCTCTTCACATGACTCAATAACCTTCTTGAAACCTGCCCTTAGGAGCTAAAAACCCAAAGAATCTGTCATATGTGGGTACAGTCAATATTCTGAAAACATGGTAATTTGTTTATTACACATACTAATGAATATTTTTCACACGATGGAACACTCTCCCGAGGAAATTATGGAGTTTAATAAGGTTGGAAGTAAGGCAATACTAAGAAGCACATAAATATTGCAATGAGTTCTCAGCATTTCCCTGGAGTCCTCTCACAGCAACAGAAGAGGTGAATAATGCATGAAAAGGGCTTGGAGGAATAGCAGTACATTTGAGTGTGAGGCACAATGGGAATTTCAGAAAATGTTATTTTAGGTGACTGGAAGAAGTGTTTCTGTTTGTATCAGATATGTGAAAGGCTTTATCATTTGTTTGTGAATATCTAGAAAACTAATTCCAGAGACAGATTTGAAAGATAATTATCAAAATAAAAATATCAATAACAGGGTCCAAAGATGAGCTGCTAATGTTGGGCAGAATTTAACCTTACTGTCCCTTTTACAGTATCTGTCCCATTTACTGAACGAGAAACTTTGATGTCAAGCATGAAATTGGTATTTTAACATCATTTCGTATCACACAGAGAAACTCTCTAGTGAGTAAAACGTAAATAATTTTGGCATATTTCTGTCCTTCATATTTATGTTTCTAACTTAATTAGCATGACACTATAATAAAGTTATGCAACTTCCTTTTCATGGCTGATTTCCCCTCCACTCTGTAACTGCTGCTGAGAAATGAGAAACCCTTCATCTTTGCTCTTACCATTGCTATCAAGTGGCCACCAGTCTAAAGGGAAAAAATAATATATAAAAAAACAGCAAACAAAATTGCACTTTGCAATTTTCTATCAAAGCTTGATGTGCTTGAATTTAATGCAGCAATAATTTCAGTCCTTATTGGATGCTTTCTGAGCCTTTTTTTCTTGTAGGGAAAAAAAATAGAGATGAAAATTAACTACAGCTCGCTAATTATACAAACTGTGCAGCTTTGTACCTTGAAATTGACTTGGGGTTCACAGGCAGGAGGTAAATAGCATGGGCCTCTCTGCTCGCTGCCTGCCCGCACCCTTTCATCCCGTAAACAAATGTCCTACATCTAAAGCATTCCCATAATTGTTATGCTAACCTTGGAGAAGGAAACCTCGCCATTAGCATTTGAAGGAGCTAAATATTAGCCAAGAAAGCGAGCTTTCCTTTTAAAAGGCCCTGAGAAAAAACATGCCTCTTCTTTTGGTATGCAGCCATCTGTGCCACCCTGCGTTTCCTCTCTTGCCTCGCTTCAAAGCCAATGGAGTCTTCACCTGTAACATACAGATAAGGTGGAGCTGTGTTTTTCATGTGAACAGATGTACTTGTTCATTTAGAGATGCTGCTGATAAGTCCTTACATTCAGTTCTGAACCTATAAAAACCTGCACCTTACACTCAACTAAATGACCCATTTACTGACAGGAGCTGCTGCTGTGTTGTTTTTTTGAGTGTCCAAAGGCATGCACATGAAACATAACTATCAACACAACACTGTCCACTGTAAACAGCACACACTCATTTATGACAGAGGACAATCTCTAGATGGTAAAAATGAAATGAATAATGCTATTGAATGAAAGGATTAAAGAGGAAATCAGATGAAAGTGTGTGGATGGAGGGGTGAGGGTGAAAAGATGAGTGAGTTAATGAGTAGGGATCAGGCAGTGGCCTCCATTCTCATTACAACCCTCTGTTAATCCTCGCCCATTCCCACAAGAGGGGTTTTGTGTTGCCTAAAAATGCATTCCTTTACAAACACTGGGAAACACTGGGTAGTGCGAGTGTGTGTGTGCACGTGTGTGTGTGGCTACGAAAGAGATATGAATCTTAAAACAGAGCGACCATCTAAGCCCTTAAACAAATCTATTAGCAATTTACCATTTATATATTTATATAACCATTTATATATCTGCTCTTCTTTTTTCAATATGTTGACATCAATGAAGTCCATTACCATGTATGGTTAGCCTTTCAAAACTGTTCCAATACTGGACAATCCTTAGTCTCAAGATCATGTCTCAAGATGAATTTGTACATATGTGAACTAAAAGACCATTTCAGGATTTGTACAATGTGTATTAAATACATGCACATGCACAAATCACTGAAGCATCCCAGACATGCAGAAATCAAACGAGTTCCATCCATAAATCCCTTTTGTAGAACCTCTATAACAGAGAAAAACAGAATGCTGTGACAACGCTGTTTTTTATATTCTTCTTTGAGTGGATGACAGGCTGGGTTGTGTGTATTTGGCAAAAGAGTGCCACCAATGGATGGGAGCCCCTTGTCAATCATATCATATAATCATATCATGTGTCTATGCATCAATTTCATGAGACCTTTTTGCAATCCGATGCACCACAGAACCTATTGGTGAATTAAATATGTCTATTCTTGTGAAAGAACAGAACGTAAGCTTTTCTTTAACGGTACGTGAGAGATAAGGACGCTTCAAATCACAATAAGCTAAGCTTGTCTGACTTTGGTATATAACAGTGCCATAACAGTAGCAGCGTTTTAAAGCCTTGACTGCAGCCAAGGTAAGGTGGGTCTTCTGTGGAACTGTCCTACCGCCTTCTTAGTAGCCTATTGGCCACACAAATGGAACATCACCATCATCCTGCCTCTTGCAATTGCAGTGCGAAGCTTTTTTATTTCTCCACAGAATTATAGTTCTAAAACTCTGGAGCTCTGTAGGCTTCGTTTTCTCCTTTTTCTTTGGTGCTGTTTTTCCCTTTTCCCAATGTTGGTTGTGTGCAGAGTACTGTGAGTAACCGAGGGCCAGGAAGGATACAATAGTTGCATCCTCAAAATCGCTTTGAAAGTGGGCTGCATTTCTAGGCAGTATACCAAGGGTCCTTCACTTTGGAACAGCCTTTTAAGACGGTTCTGCCTCAGTTGTAGCCTAGTCTTTGGAACGCAGCCAGTCTCCATACGCAGAATCTTGCCATGCAGACCATTTTTGTTCAGTGTTCACTTTATGGTGGACTCAAGAACACTGACAATACTCAAAGGAAGAGACGTCTGTAGGTCCTTAGATGTTACACTGGGGTTCCTTGTGACTTCCTGTACATTATTTGCCACACTGTTGGAGTGATTTTTGCTGGATGGCCACTCCATATGATGCACTTCCATAAAACTGTGTGGTGAAGACCAGATTTGAACAGAGAAGATTCATGTGGGAGGGACTGCTAAACTCACACCTGACTTACATCATCCTCTGCAAGATATCAGTGATCACCACCCCATCTCTTGCCCAACCCATCCCAAAAGTAGTGGATGGAGCACCTTTCTATTGGCGATACTTCTGTACAGGGACTAAACAAGCTGTGTGTGTGTTTTGCACATCTGTATCAGCAATGGGTGCAACTTAAAGAAAATAAAAGCTCAGCTTTAAAACACAGCGTTAGTTAATTAGTAAGTCACTTTTTTAAAGAATTCTATTATCATTTTGAGAGCAGATTCTATACTTGATGCAATGGCATTGAGGTTTGCATTGAGGCTTTTTTGTGTATGGAGCACCATCATATTCCTAAAAGATTAATATGATGATATGATGGTTTTCGGCACAAGAGATTTAATAAATAATTGGATGGTAAATAATTCACCAAGCACCTGAATAATGTGTCTCTGAAGGTTAGTCATTACTGGAAGATAATTAGATTGGGGAACATACTCTAGGTCTTTTAAAGCTGCTGACCTGACCTGTACTCTTACAAATAATCTATAAAAAATCTGTAAATGCTATTAACCCTTATATTATGTGGGTGTTCTTTAAACTTTAAAAAGGATCTTCACACATCTCAATTACAAAAAGGGTCCTTTAAAGAATCATTCATTGGATTGTTTCTTAAGGAACCAGAAGTGGTTTCTCTATGGCATTTCTCACTGTTCTGCATTTGTGTGCTCTTTTTGATTGGTTTATGAATAAACTTTTGTTTATTGCTTCATTTATTACGTCCTTCTCTTTAACTTGTTTTCATTAAGAAGCACTTCTATAGACTCACTTTCAGAAGCCCATACACACACACACACACACACACACAGACCCCGCTCTTCTGCTGCTGCATTCCTTTCCATTCTCCCTCTCCCGGAGCGTAGCAGGGAATGGGATCAGAGCTGGGAAGAGGCAGCATGCAGCAGCATAAAGACACACAGCAGATGGTGAGCTTTTGTAGGGCTCTGTTCTTTCAGAGCGCGGGAAAAGCCCTCTCTTGCCCCTTTTCTCTCTTGCCCTCTCGCTCTCTCTCTGACCAGTGTAAAGGTATGGGCCTGGCAGATGGTGAGATCACTGAAGGCTAATTCTTTGAGAGGAGAAACTGTTTGCTTAGGGGACCAGTACCACATTGGTTGAAAAAAAAAAAAACGACCTGTTTAGTGCTGTACCTCTGCGAATACTCGACTCATACTCCACCCTGCTCCAGATAAACGCACAAGAGAGGACAATAGGATTTCTTGACATATTTAGTGGTTTGGAGGCTCTAAAAACAGCCATCCAGTATAATCAATATTATGCCCTGATGTTTTGTCCAACACACGCTAAAAATCAGAAGAGAACACTCAGTACTTTGTTTAACAGCTTCAAAGAAAGTGTGCTTCTTTTCTGTATAATAAGAAAAAATAGCCTCCCACTCCATAACAACCAGCAAAGACCACACACCTGCATGGTGTAAAAGATGAAGCAAGTCGGATTTTAGATGAATAAACGCAATGTTTAATGCCAATCTCGTTCCAAATGATGCGACCCATCTCTCAGTATCAGTTGAGTCAAGATCAAGTTTATTTTGACTTCTAATCATAGGCATTTTTTGGGGGGCAGGTGGCTGGGATGGGTCCCCTTTAATGTCTGAAGGGAAGAAATTGTCCCTCCCAATAATTTGCTTTCAACACATTGTAATTTGACTTTTTACAGTGTATTGTGATTGATTTGTGTTGGAGGAACTGTTAACTGTTGCTCTATTGTCCAGGGAAGGCTTTCTACAGACACCTGGCATTAGGCATGGCGCCAATAGGTTCATGTTTATCTGTTCCAGAGAATCCTATTCTATTGGCAGTACTTTTCTACAGGAACTGGACAAGTTGTGTGTGTGTGTGCATTTGCACACATGTGTCAGCAAGTGGTGCAACTTAAAGTAGCTGAATGCATTCATTAGAAGGGGTGTCCACAAACATTTGGATATTTGGCATATCTTTAAGTAATGTCATTCATCTATTATGGGTTAAAAAGTGAGGATATTTGGTTTAATACATAGGTTTTTTACAGGCAGCTCCACTTTTCTAATGCTCAGGATGTACAAGAAGGGTTACAGTGTGGTAAACTGAGCAAACTACCTGTGATAATGTAATATGAGTTGGTTAGCAACAGCTAGCTAGCTGTACCCAACCAGCAGATGGCAGGTGTAGCACTCGGTACCCCTTACCACTGGGCTCAATCTTCTCCACTGCCCACCTTTGAATTCACTGCTGCATTACTGGTCTTCTTTTAGCTTGATGACCATATTCCGCTTCTGACACCAATGTAGTGTCAGTTTCAAAATAGAAGCAAGAAGCATTTTGCTTTGATAACAGTGAGCTCTTATCAAGAATCAAGAATGCAAGTAAACCCGTTAACCAGTTACTTGTTGTACTTAAGGTATAGCACAGCCATGCTGGGAGAACACACTAATTATGATAGGGTCTGCAGTGACAACAGTTACCAAGCAAATGTGCCAAACATGCCAAAACAACACCTAAAACAGTGACATTTACATGAAAAAAAAGGTATACAATCATTACTTTGACCATGGAACCCCTCACCATCTGCTACCTAGAGTGCTCCGTGTCTGTAGGCTGAAAAAACAGGTCCCCAGCTTGTGGTGGACCCTATTTTGGACAGGTTTTGAGCTCTGATGTCCAGTGGTTGAAGTCTTTGGTTGAGCCTCACTCTAAAGACATTGCATTTGTTACATAAAGTACATATCTGTCCCTCTTTTCTTGTTTACTTGTGAAACGTCATCAGTCCCAGCCCAACTACTGTTCCATTTAGAAGTCCACATCTATCCAAGCACAGCTGTAGCTTATAGCTGTAGCTTTTAAAAACTACTCCTGTTGTTTCAAGTTATACAATTATTTTGTTAAGTTAAATGAGTGTTGTTGTTCAGACTTAATGTATGTGGTTAATTTATGAATATGATAATTTACTGTGATGTTATCAGAGATGTGAGGTACAGCTAGCAGGTCTCTCTCTCACAAAAACACACACATACACAAACAATAGCTACTCTCTATGTAATGGTTACAAGCCTGGTATCAGATCTTCAGAAGCATCAGTGTTGATCAGGTTTAAGTCTAACTGTACTGACATATACAGGCAGGTATAAGGATAATTATTGAAAATGCTTGAAAATCCTTATTTTGATCTTGATCCTTCTCTCTTTAATCCATGAACATCTAATGTTACACTTCAGTTTAAAATAAGTACGGTGCTGTGGGATGTTAATCACAATGTTGCACAATCTTGCATTTGTTTGTCATTTATTTGTTTATGGCAGATATAATGCACTTAAGTGAGAGGGATATTATATTACACATTCCTATAGCAGCGTGTTAGGTTGATCAGATGATGGAACAAACACCTTCCCACAGCAGCCAGTGTTTCAGTCCACGCTGGCTGAGCTGGATGCATGTAATACTGTAAAATTGGAGAAGGAGAGAAGAATGCTGAAGCTGATATGTGAGGAGCAGAAGGGAGTGTGGATTGGACGCATGGTCACTCACGCTTACGTTACACCTATGTGATGCTGATGTGACCCACCTGCTGTGAATTCCAAATAAGAAACCACTACAATGTGCAGGACAAAGAGGATCCAGGAGCAAGGTTTAGTAGGTTATATACTTCAGTGGTTCTCACACACAAGTTTCCCCAGAGATTTACATTTTTCTCATTTTCTGGGCTACTCTGAGAACTGGTTTCAGAACCACTGATTTGCCTCATATGCCTTTAACCCTCATTCTCACATTAGACTATCATACCTGATTTACTGCTTGCCAACAACAAGTGTGTGTGTGTAAGTGTGTGTTTGTGTATATGTATGTACTGCTCAACACCCCAGTGCTGGGAGATATATACCCATCTATGCTTAGCATAGGGGGAATGGTGATATATACATATATATATATATAGCTTCAGGAAAAATTAAGATACCACCCTACATCAGTTTCTCTGGTTGTACTATTTATAGGCAATGTGTTTAGGGAAATGTGTGTTATGTTTCATAAACTATGGACAACATTTCCCCTACATTTCAAATAGAAATATTGCTATTTAGAGACATTATTTGCAGAAATGACAACTGCTCAAATAATGCAAAGTTATTGTTTAAATTTAAACAACACAGTAGTGATAACTTTGAGACACAGTACTAATAACTTTCATACAGTGTAAAAAATACATTAAATTCCAACTAAATTACGCTCTCTGAGCATGTATATGTATTGTCCTGGCTGAATTCATTTTAGTTGTTTATATTGCCATCTTCACAATTGTGCATTAGTGCATGAGTGGGTAAATAAACTGTAGCACTCAGTCAAAATATAGCCATACTCAGCAGCAGCAAAAGTGGTAACTTGCTCTTACAGCTTTTTAACATTAAGGCTAGACAAGTAACACAATACAGAAACTACAGTCAACACATAGGGGAAGGTGGCCTCGGGGGAATGACTACACATTGATGGTGCGTAAGGGGGAGAGACATGCCCAGTATGCAAATAGACAGTGCCGGGAGCCAGTTGTAAAGGTGTGAGTTTTACTAATCAAGGTTGCACTGCCTGAACATAAGGCTTGTGAATTCATCACCGAGCCCTGGAAATGCACATTCAAGCCCCAAATTAACAAACAAACAAACAAACAGCTTGTTTACATAGGTTTAAAGAAAACACTATACATTCATGTTTAGTTCCAAAAACCTAATTGTTATGTGTCAAACCAGCATATTATCTTTATGTAAAACCAACAGCAACAAAACTCCTTCTTTGAGTGTAGTAAAGAGCATCTGGCTTAAAACTTCTTGTTTTGCTATGATCTATTATTAACTTGTCCTGTTAAATATAATAATATAATAATTCTAGTATATTACTGATATTGATGTGTTTATGGTCTTATATTAAAATAAGCAAAAGGTGGAGGGTTCACACTGCACAGAGAACAGTGTTTACTAGTGTGTATGTGTGTGTAGGTGTGTGTGTGTGTGGGCAGACATTAATCTTCAGGGCTAGTCTACTTTTTGGAAAGCACCTAGCTATCGTTCACATACAGTAGCTCTGCTTAACCCAGTTTATTTATGCTGTCTGCGGTTAACTTTTATAATGAATGTATCATAATGTGTGAATGGTGTGTTCACGTGTGTGTCTGTGCATCTGTGTGTCTGTGTGTGTGTGTGTAGTCCCGTGCTTGTGCTTCAGATGCTTGTGCAGGGTTGTCTGTAAATAGTAAAGCACCTGTGTAAATGGAAGAAAACGGCTGTCATTCTGTTTCTCAGGAAGACGATAGAGATTAAAACACACTGAGCAAACTTTATCATCAAGGACTAATGGAGAAATGGAAAAACCACCCTTGTCCTCAGACAGCCCTCTGGACTATCTGTAATATCTCTCTCTCTCCCCCTCTCTCTCCCTCTCTCTCACTTGCTCTCTTACTCACTGTACAGTTCTACAGTTAAATTTCAAGAATTGCCATGGCTACTGATGATGTTATTCTAGACTGACTGAGTGGACCACGATTCATGCTAAAAAAGTGGGCTACATGCTTGTTAACTGTGTAAAATGTGTGGAATAGGGAAGTTCAGGTGGTTTACGGAACTGAAAGGGAGTTAGCATGCACATGCATGGTGATAAAATGCTCAGGTCAATTGTGTTGCACATGGGTAATTACATACATTGGCCTCAGGGCAGCAGATTTGCATGTGTACACATGTTGCAAAAGACTAACAGTTATTCTTGTGCGCATTACTGATGGAAGTGTCTTTTACCTATTTATCTATATGAATTCAGCAGCTATGAGGTGATCTTTAAGAGAATGCGCTGCACTTTTATAAATGATGGTGCTACAGAGGGTTACTTCAGTGCTGCCATAGAAGAACCATTTATTCCACAAAGAACCAGTTTTGTAAAAGAGCAGAGTATAAATAGCCTTTAAATTGGTAAGAAACCTTTACATTAACATTGTAGGTAAGAGTTCTTCACACATATAATTCTTCCGTGTGAACTAAATGTGGTTCTTCTATGGTATTGCTCAAATAAGACTTTGTAGCATCTTTTTGATAAGAGTGTGGTTGCACAATCTATCTATCTAGTTTTATTAAAGTATCTGCCAATTGTAGGGGTATTGCAGTGTCTCCTTTGAGCCCACCAGACAAATTTAGAAATGTGAAGAACTATACACACCATATGGACAAAAGTATCGGGACACCTGCTCATTCATTTTATTTCTTCCAAAATCAAGTGTATTAAAAGGGGGGTCATTGTTGGAGTAACTGTCTCTACTGTTCATGAAAGGCTTTTTACTAGATTTCAAACTATTGCTGTGAGGATTTGATGGCATTAAATAGCAATAAGAGTGTTAATGAGGTCAGGATGTTGGAGGATCACCACCCAACCTCATCATTCCCCATTTCATCCCAAACGTTTTTAATAAAGCTCCATCATTCCCGAGAACACAGGTCCACTGCGCCACAGCTTCATTTAGCCGCCTAGGACTAAATAGGTCTAGGCCTTTTGTGCCACTGCAGACACCTGTTCATCTAAAACCTGTTCTGAAATGTGCATTATTAAGGGGTATACACCCTCCAGTGTACATTGCATGTTGTGACTTAGCTACAAGGATTTGTTTGCATTCATCAACAAGAGCCTTAGTGAGGTCTGGAACTGATGTTGGGTGATTAGTTCTGGATCACAGACACTACTCCGACTTGGAGTAGTGGATGGATGGAGCTCTATCATTCCACAGAACACAGTTCTACTGCTCAATTCCCCCGTACTGCGGGCTTTATTCCCATCTTTGCTAAGCATCGGGCATGGTGACATTAGGCTCATGTGCAGGTGCTTTAGACTGTCCCCTTCTACTGGCAGTGCTTGTCTATAGACTATAGACTATAAATGGGTGCACCTTAGTAGTTGAATTCACAAAGTATAAGTTTATAGATAATTGTGAGCATATATCTCAAGTCAGTAGTAGTCATCAACATAAAAAATATATAAACTTGATATGATAATTAAATGAAATTTGATATTTTGTTTGTGACGTTTTGAGGGCATTTAGTGACCAGTGTTGAAGATGAAAGGCTATGTTAACCGCACAGTGTGTGAGGAACAAAGCAGCTACAGTGTGTCCAAATTCAGGGATACATGCAGGGAGAAAAGAGGGGGGGGGGGGGGGGGGGGGGGGGGAGAAAGAGAGAGAGAGAGAGAGAGAGAGAGAGAGAGAGAGACAGAAGGGGGGAGGGGTGAGGCATTCCAGGAAAGGTCACCATCAAAGATTCATCCACTCAAGTCTTTTGAAGGGCTGTCTTTGAATGAGATAGTGAGATAGCAAGTCCTCTCCAGCTCACTGGACACTCCACTTACTTCCACAAGGTCAACATGGCGACTGACCTGCTACCGCAGCCACACATGCTTACACTCTCCATTTATACTCTTAATGTAGAGATAGATTGGCATTTAAAATTGATACACAACATTAATAGAAAGGGAATTATTCACTAATGTGATTTGATATGTGCAACACCTGATCATCATTATACACTGCCACAGAGTCTATAATGTATGACAGTTTATATATAAGAATATATATGAATAGAATGTATGGGTTTCATGTATGTTTGGAGATATATTCATATTTATTTATATTATTATATTATTTACACCTTTGTCTGAGTTCTAGGAACTCACAAATACCTTTTGATACTAAAAAATACTGTCACATGTGTTTGCTGATTGAATGACTGATAATTTGATTATTATGATTATGATTATGATTATTTTAGTTTATTATTATGCTGAAGCTATTTTCATTTTAATGCATTTATGGTTCCATAAAGCATATTTTTTGTGAATGTAAGTGTGAGTGTAAAGATCCTTTAAGTTGGTTAAAAACCTATACATTTACTTTTTGTCTTTATCGAACCAGAAATGGGTCTTATGTGGCATTGTGGACAATATTTGGGAATATCCAAATGAAACATTTATGGATTCATTTAATAAATCCTTAGGCTGTACTTTATTATCCCACTGTATTCTTTATTAGTTTATTCCTTATTTAGCCCAGGGGAAATCTGTGTTCAAATGAAGCATTATCAGTTCTGACTAAACAAGAAGAACACCTAATTGGTAGGTATTTTTGTGGTAATATGATAATTGTAGGGATTTATGCACGGTAAGTGGTTTTGTTATTGTAGGAGGATGCCGGTGCTGGAGTTTTATCCCCCTTTCAGAACATGACTGATAGCGCTATTTGCAAACCCTTTGCACCTGCTACGCTGGAGGCTGTTTGGCCAACCCACCTGCATAAAGCAGACAGCATTTTCATAAGAAACTTTTGAGACTTTGTTTAGTTAACATGTACAACTTCTATCTCCATTTGCTCTACTGGGCCACAACATGCCAAAAGAAGATGGAGAAGAGGCAGAGAGCCGAGTCTCGCATGTGCTTCCAGGGCTTCCAGAGCGCCTGTAAAAAGCCAAGTGTTCTCTGGCCTTCGCTGCATGCGATACAATGCCAATCAGTAGAGCCCTGTGTGAATGAGTGACATCATGGGGTTTGGCACCAGACCCCGGCCTATGAGGAGACTGTGAATTGGCTGCCAAAGAGTGTGAAGAACCTGGAAGGCTGATGAAAAGCTACATTTGTTTATCCTCATACAAAAATAGTATAGAGGCCTGCAAACATCAGAATAGTAGTTACTGAGATTAAAGTAGATCTCAGTAGATTCATCTGCACCATGATCTCATCATTTGTCTATGGGTGAGCTTAGATAGTGGAAAGCAGTGAACACAAACGTGCACCAGTCACCAATGTTTACTGGTCAAATGATTAAGCTGATAAGAAATATTAATTGTGACTATGTTAAAATAGGTTTGGGTGATATGGTGAAAATATAATATGATGATATTTTAAGATATTTTCAATGGAATCTTATCCCTGCAAATGTACTGTCCCTGTCATGCAAAAAAATCTTTAAACTTTACAGAAAGAAAAACCCTATCTTTTAATAGAAATAAATGTAAAAAGATTTTATTTCCAGTCATTTTGGAATATTCCTATTGGGCCATTCATTGTAAAATGTAAACACAACCTTCAGATTAAAATTACAAAAATGGGGGAAAACATTAGGCAGCAAGTGAACAGTCAGCTCTTGAAGGTGATGTGTTGGAAGCAGGAAAAATGGCAAAGCATATGGATCTGAGCCACCACACTATTGTGACTACCAGACAACTGGATCAGAACTTCTACAAAACAATAGGCGACAGGGTCATGGGCACCTAAGGCTCCCTGATGCCATCCATGGCGCCCCCCCCTTACAATTTTCAGCTCAAGTAGGTAGACCTGCTCAATATTAAGCAGGTGGTACTAATGTTATGACTCACTGGTGTATGTCAAAAGGTGGAAAACAACAAAAAATTGCATGACAGCGACAACATATTCAACCATATAGTTTGAACATCACAATATTTATCCAGTTTAATTATTTTAAAAAATGGCCCAGCAGAGAAACATTAGAAAAATACTATCAAACACAGTACAGTGACTTTTCACACACTGGATTGTTACCAGTTAACCAGGACTAATTATACTCTCTTTGTGATGAAATACAGAAATACAGAGGTCCCTAAAGTGCTGACAGTATCCACACTCGAACAGCATATCACTAGTGTGTATGTATGTGATCACTAGACGGTTAGGTTACAAGTGGAGGTTAACTTCCATTGGTGTCCAGCACAAATAGTTATTGTGTTTGTCTGTGTTATAATGATGTGTTCATTTATCTTGGTAATAGAATACAATAGAATATAACCATAATGCCCACCCCTATGTTAAGGTTCAGTAATTCTGATTTCATGTGTTGTGTGTGTGAACGAAGCTAAAAGCTATACAAATCATTTCACTTTTACCATTACTCTGCTTTACGTCAAACCACTCTGACATGTGGGCTAATGTCACTTTACTGAAATGATGAATTTACCTGGTAAATGGAAAGAACACTTCAGGGCAAGGGCTTGCGGGCTTGTGGGCTTGTGGGCTTTCAATGGGGAATATGTATGTGCGAGCACACTGTATTTTCAGGTAGCCTACACAAGGGAACTGAGCCTGCCTGAAGCATTTTATTCTCATATTACTTACTGAGGGTTAAATGACTGTCATAAGCCCACATGTATGCATACACACACATACACACACACACACACACACACACACACATACATAAATCAGATTAGCTTACAAATACACAGATAAAGCCATCCATAAATGTTAGGCACATACACACATTAAGAGACACATACATACATACACACCCCCACGTTAAGCCATCCATGCATGCAGTAATAATAATACTGTTAGAAAAATTGTCAAACACACATGAAAACACACAAAAAGACCACTAAGACACACACACACACACACATCAACCACCCATGCGTTAAGTAATAGTAGTAATATTATTATTATTATTATTATTATTATTATTAATAATAATAATAGTAATATTATAGATATGAATAATGTAGATGTGAATAAAAGCAGACACGCATAAGGACCATAAAGACACACATACGCACACGCGCGCGCGCGAACACACA
This sequence comes from Salminus brasiliensis, assembly GCF_030463535.1. NCBI lineage: Eukaryota > Metazoa > Chordata > Actinopteri > Characiformes > Bryconidae > Salminus > Salminus brasiliensis. The sequence continues at coordinate 15,945,888 of NC_132882.1, read as the reverse complement.
CACACTTCGCCGCCGCCGCGCCCCCCCCCCCCACACCCCCACCCCAATCTGTCAGAGACCCACCGCAGCCCGTGGCCCCGCCCCCTCCTATGTGCTGCTGCTGCTCGAGCGCAGGCATGAGGAGGCTCCTGATTGAGCGCCTTCTCGCCCAGACCTGTCAGCGCTCCGGCGGGTGGCGCCTCCTCCCTGCTATAAATCCGCAGCGCCAACTCCACTGCTCTCTCCACGACGCACGCTGCGCGCTCGAGCGGCTCAGAGCGAGAGGATGACCGCAGACTAGAGTCCGTCCCCATCATTTCCCCTCTCTATTTCTGACCACCAGAAACACTGCATGTTAGATTTTACGCTCGCTGTCTAACCAGCACCAACCAAAAGGCAGAACAGACTCCCTCACCAGCCCCACCATCTCCACCGCCACCAGCTCATATTTTGGAGTTTCGTCTGGAAGATGAAGGCTACCGCTCCTCTTCGCCCCAACAAGGACTCCTCCAGTATGCACCCTCCCCACTGCGCCACGGAAGAGGGGGAGGAAGACCTGCTGTGCCTTCATCACGACATGAACGACTGCTACAGCCGCCTAAGGCGCCTGGTGCCCACCATTCCGCCGCACAAGAAAGTCAGCCGGGTGGAGATCCTCCAGCATGTCATCGACTACATCCTGGACCTGCAGCTGGCCCTGGAGGCGCAGCCGGCCCTGTGGAGGCCCGCCTCTGCCCGCACGCCCCTGGCCGTGCTCAACACGGAGCAGGTGAGGATTGGAGGTGGCATGTTTTTGGGCTTGGTGAAGCGTTTTGGAGGAGAGAACGCGGCCAGCTGCGGTGGGTTTCTTATTTTTTATGTCACCCGTATTCGGGAGAGACGCACCCGCTCGCTCTGAGATTGGCCAATCGAGCGCTGGGACCGCCTTTGCCTCGCTACGATTGGCTAGGAGTTCGTACAGACCGCAGACTGCTCGGGAGTGAGAACTCCTAGCCTATCGTAGCGCTGGGGGCGGGGCTTGCCGGAATATGGGTGGGAAAAGAAATCAATAACGTCGCTCGGCACGGTGGTGTGTGGTTCTGTATGATACGTGTAGTAGATGAATGATTGGTGTTTTGCATCGCCTTACACAGCGTGTGTGGGGGTAGGTGTGTGTGTGTGTGTGTGTGTTCCAACCCCGTACTCGTGAATTAGCCCATTTGATACACAGTTTTATTTTCTCGCTCTCCTGCTCCAAACACACCTGATTGAACTCATTAGCTAATTAGCACACACACGCGCACACGAGCGCGCACACACTTAATGGGTGTGTTAGAGCAGAAGACTGTAATGTGTAATGGAGGGGCTGCTCACCAGGTTTAGGAAACAGTGGCTAACTGAGCGCATCTCGTCATGCTGCTCATGTCCAGACTGCTAGCAACCTGTATGTATATGTATGTGTGTGTGAGTGTGAGTGTGTGTGTTGTCTTTTCTCCTTCACATGATATAACATGTAAAACGTGACCTCGTATTTCCAAAAACTCTTTTCATTGTTAATGGTTTCTAGGGATAAGTGCAGTTGATTGCGAGGTACTGCGCATGTGCAGTAACCAGTTCTCCTTATGGCTCATATAGTGTGTGTGTGTGTGTCTATCTGTGTATGTGGGGACTTACACTCTGTTTACTTTGTTTTCAGAGGACGACAGTAGTCAATAAACAGGAGGACACGATTTTGTGCCGCTGAAGGGTATCGCAATGGTAAGTGCACGAATTCTACTCTGAACATCTGCAGCAAGATCACTGTTTACATTCTGTATATATATTTACGACCTACTATAGTATTCCTATATATATGTATATATATATATATATATATATATATATATATATATATATATAGGAATACGGCACAGGATCTTTCTCTTGCCCCCCAGTTTCGGCCTCTGTGTACTGATAGCCTGCAAATGATTATGAACATAAGCACAGTTAGTATTTTAAATAAAAAAGGGAATACAATGTCACAGTATAAAAATAAAAATGTTACTCACTCTTACAAGGGTTGCTATTTTTCTGTTGAATTTATTTAAAAACCTCATCGTTTTGTTAATCATTAAAACTGACCGTCAAAACCGTCCACTCATGGCCAAGAATAGCCTCTAAATTTAGTTTCAGAATCTTCTATTCTTCTAAGTAGGATGTATTTTCTTCTGCATCGGTCAGCCCAGGATGGACAGTTCACTTCCTTTACTCCAGTCATCCAGGAAGACTAAAGGGTCACTATTACTTGTCCTGCTAGGGGCCAGTATTCTTACAGAGACTGATAGGAACTTGTGGCAGTACCTTTTACCAGGTGAATTAGAATTTGTATAATGCCACACATTCAGGCGCTGCCTGTCAGGGAAATTTGTGAGCAGCCTTACACAGCAGGAAGAGCAATAGCTGTGCATTTAGAATGAATGAATGCGGTGATGCACTGATAGCAGTGATTATTGATAGTAGTAGTTGACCCTAGTCTGGGACTACATTGTAACATCAGTGGTGATACACCATTGAAAAACCTTTTCAGTCTAGGATTAGGCCTAACCTGAACCCAGGAAGCCAAACGCTTATCATTGGTTTCAATCTAAGCACTGCATTCTGTGGGCCTACTTATGTGCTCACTTGTATCCATAATGGCTGTACTGTAAGTGAGGGAACACTGGCAGCATTCGGACACAGCTGTACTTTTTGCGCAATAAATGTCCCTAGTGTAGCAATCTCACTAACAGAAGGGTTAAAGCAGTGGCTCTAAGGTGAAGTGTCCAGACTGGTTTGCCTGCAGCTGTGTGTGTGTGTGTGTGTGTGCACATGCATTTGTGTGTGTGTGGGGAGAGTGAGTGTAGCAGCCCCGGCCTGTGGAGCACAGCGCTTGTTGTTTGACCTGGTTTGTTTTGGGTTGTTGATCAAGCATGCCCTCTGTTTTGTCGGTGGCGCCAGTCAGTCTGCAGCACGCGGTTCACACACCCCCTCTATTCATTCGCTTCTCACAGGTGTGCAGTGAGCCCGTCCAAAGCCAAGCTGAGCTTCGGCAGGGAATCCGACACACACCAGGCCCAATCACAACGAGGGATTGCAAAGCAGTCCTGAAACTAATGGCTACTAAACCATAACATATAAACATTTCAGTGTTAACTGTCAGCGACGGCCGAGGCAGCCAGCTTTCTTCTCCCTTCAGTCGGCTCGGTCTCAGTCGAGGAGAAAAGCTCAATTTGGACAAAGAAATCTCTCGCTGTGTCTCTCAGTGTGTGTCTCTCTCTCTGTCTTTCTCTCTCTTTCTCTCACAGTGCTGAGAGTTGCCATTCTATTGACTCTAAAGACACACAGGATAAAAACTCTTGTCGAATTTTTACTAAGAAACGCCAGACTGTAAAGCTTTACGAATAACATCCGTTAAGAACATTAAAAATGTTCTGTCATCTATTGTTAAAAATAGGTGATTTGTGTTCAACAGGGATTTCTCTGCAATTAAAACTGTTTAATATTGTAAAGAAGGAAAATATGTGTTGAGGAATAATACTGTAAATAAAGGGGGGGGGGGCGGAGGGGGGGGGGGAAATAGGATGTTCTATAAATGTATGCGGAAGAAAATATCTATATGCCCAAACTATTGTAATTATAAGATATTTTTTATTGAAAGGTTTTGTTTTGTAAATATTGTGTTTTCACTTTAAGTGTAGTGAATAAATACATGATTGTTCTGCTAATAAAGATCACGCGTCATTAAGCTAATTATGCTTCTCTGTGCTGTTTCCAGGTACATTATGTAAAAAATTGTGTGTATTCCCATTTGAACTAGATGTTTTAGAAATTTAGGAATAAAGTGTACAGGAATGCTAATTTTAATGCTTTTAAAATGATTGGCAGATTAGCAATTAGTTTTGTTGTATTAGTTTGTAGTAATCTGCAGTAACTGCGTGATGAAAATGTGAATTTCCTATATACCCTCTAAGCAAGGCAAGAGGGTTAGGTGTATAAGATGAGCTATTTGGGTATACAGTAAATGACTAATAGCATTTATAATAGTATTTTGTTTGAGCTTTTTGTGCTTAGTGACTTCATTTATTTATTGTTCCAGAATCCTTAAGCTTTACTGACTAGCCATATCATCCATAGGTGAAAGTCCATAAGAGCGTTTTTAATTTCAGGTATTTGTGCACTGCTTGGGAGGCCTTCTAAATATAGCACTGTTCTCCTTCATGAATCTTTGATGGTCATCAAGTTTCAGATTTCCATACTGTGCCTCCACAAAAAGCATGAGTAAAGTAAATGATGCAACCGTAGAGCCACTGTCCCAGCACACTGCCTACTGCAGTGCAACCCCGGCGTGAACGGACCACTCTGACAAAGTAAAACAAGTGGAAGGTTATCTTCTTTAGACAGACAGACACTTCACAAGAAGGGCACTCTTAAAAATGAAAGTTCCTGAATGGTTCTTGGCTCGGATGTTCTGTTCTAGGACAAAGCTTGAATTTCTAAAAGAACCTTTAACATTATGTGAAGGTTGTGTAAACTCTAAAAACATTGCTCACCACTCGTTTATTTACAAGAATGTTTGTTTCCTCCTCCAACACTCTATTGAATGGTTCTTAAGGGGCCTAAAAGTGGTTATGGCATCACTCCAAAGAACCTGTTTCGGCACTTTTAAGTCCTAGAGTGAGCTTCTTTTATAAATGGTATTTTGGAAATGTTGTCCTGATTAAAGTCATTTGAAAAGTTTACTTGAAAGTATTTCAGTATTGTGTCATACCTTTATACATTGTTTTTCAGACTTATCGAATGTTAAACACACACACACACACACACACACACACACACACACACACACACACACACACACTAATCCAACTAATCCAAATGCAGAAATTCAGTGCTACATTATCATTGACAACCTCTATTCATAACTACAATATGACGCCCCTCTGCTGAAAGTCACAAAGTTTGAATAGGACTTAAGTAAATGGAATTGTTTATCTGAATCCCTCTAAATATGTGCAAATATTTACAATTTGAAATAATTTAATATGCTGGATAATATGCAGACCCATTTCTATAGGCTCATACATATGTATATAACAATACGTCCCCAAAGCTTTGCCTTTTATTGTCATTATTTTATAACAGTTTTGCGTTTTACTTATCATCGGAATGATATGCATATACGGCACATTATTATGCATATGCATGTGAATTAATTGCATGCAGAGAATAATTGCCCTCTTTGTTATAACACTGAAATTGTATCAGCATTGATAGACAGTTAACTCATACGCTGAATGCTTTCCTGAAGCATTGTCTGTTAACTCATACAGGACTCTACAGGCTGCTTCTGGGAAAACTCAAGCATTAATGCGCTGTATTGTCTTCAGTTCGGCTGGTTGTTTTACGTGTCATCGTGCATCTCTCTCTCTCTCTTGCGCACACTCTCTTTCTCTCTCTCTCAACTGTGCCCCCTAATGGAATAATCTATTCTGGATTTGAATAATGTTGAGGAAGGCAGATTCCTCTGCTGTGTGCTAAACACAAACACTGCTTGTCTGCAACTTAAATGTGACCTTGACACACATTGAGTGAATAAAACCGACAAGAAAAAGACTTTTCCCCATTACGGATTATCGTAACCAGACACCCATGAGAATCAACTAGAGTGATCCTCAGTTGTCACATAGATAAAAAACTGTTTCACAAATGAATACGTTCGAACAGGAATGCAGTCGGGTTTTAAACCGTGTTTAGGAAAGCATCTTTAGGATGTAGCAAAACAGTACCTGTGTGTTTTGAACTAGTTATAGTACTATAATACAAACATTGTACAGTAAACAAGAAATTTTAATTTTAATTTTAATTATGCCAATCCGATCAGAGGGGTCATTTAAGTCTGGCGTAGAGTCAATCATACAGGTTTTTCCCATGTTTCTTGCATTGTGCAGACATTTTCACCAGACTAACAACTATTAATAACACTATTCGGCAATGGATGTGTTTGTTTAGCCTGTTAAACACAGTATAATAACATTAGAATAAGTGCAAATAAACACAAGCATGGGAAAAATAACAAGAGCTGTTGGTATGATGGTTAAAAGAGCACAGTTAGAAGGACACAGATTTGCACAGCAAATTTGCTGTGTGGTTGCTGACTTCTCTGTGAACTTCAGACAGTGTATTAAATTTACATAAAACTAGATATTAGATGGGATTGGATGGTTGCTGTAAAAAGTGGACTTAATGAGAGGTTTGGGAATGGTTAAGCTAACACACACTCACATAACACAATCACAGTGTTTTTATTTAATTATTTATATGTATTCATTGTAATGTTTCTATACTGCTAAGATAAACAGCTTTATATATCATTTTCTCTTTTCAGTAGATCATGCTTTAATCATTTTTTCATAGGCATTTGACCCTTAGCAGATGTTAACAGTGGTCGGACAGATCCACTGTGAAGACTGACCTATCATTATCATTATCAGTGTTTTCCTAGCTAGCAGAGAACGTGATGGGAACAATCAGCTGTGTTTTTTAAAGGTTCCAGGAAGGATAGCCTGTAACATTACAGAAATAATATACAATAAATAAAATACAATGAAATAAAAAGCATCAATACAACTGATACATAATTACACTGATATCACACTAATAAACAATATCTAATGAATATGATTTTTCTTTTTTAATTAGTAACTGAAGCATTTGTTTAGAATATTTTCTGAATTGACACTGATGATAAACTGTTTAAATAATGTACTTGCATTACTTTTTAAAATATGACTACCAAAACATTTTGGAAACGTCTCGAAGATTTGACAGACTGAACATTCCAAAAGTCCAAAAGCCATAACGTTCTACTAATCGAAGATTTCTGGCTGGGTTTGATTTCATGTGTAAATGTAAATACATTTATATTTACATATACATTTATGTGTGTGTGTATACACCTTTCTGGTGGCTGTAAGATGTACTGCCTCTACACAGGATAGTTTTGACACATTTTTAACACGGTTTTAACTAAACCTCCCAAAAATATGCATTCAAAACTATCCACTATCTATTCACTAATTGTGGACATGTTAATGCACAGATTCAGTTGCAAATATTCTGCTGGTATTTGCTGTTTCACTTTGTGGTAAAATATAAATTAGCCACATTTGCCACAACCCTTTTTTAAGTTATTTTGTAGATGTAGTGATGTGTGGTCCAGAGTGGTCAAATATTCCCCAGAACAGCAGCTTCTACTGCAACTTTCCACTTAAGGGACATTTAACTAACAACATTGCATTTGTGGTTTGCATATTTCTGACCTTGTATGTATAAATTAAAACCTGGTTTCAGAACCCCCCAACCTCACATGCGGTGTTCAAACACCGCAGAATTACACCAAATTAATTGTTTACATTTACGATACAAGATTTTTAGTGACAGTAAATACATGACAGGTAATCCCTACAGAGTTTCCATTCTGATTTGTAGAGATATGCAGTGAAAATGATTAATCTTGCTCAAATGATTCAAATAAAACATATATTGAGCAAAGTGCCCTTTTTATTTTATAATAAAATTGATTCTTAAACCAAAATCCTGTTGCCTTTTACTTTCATGTTATTGTGTGTACTGGTGATTAGACCATAGTGATTAGACTAGATTAGTCAGTGTAAAATAGCTGATTATTTGGCTCAGCGCAGTCTAAGCCTTTATGTTTCTTTGTTTGAGGCTGCCACACCTGACTGCCTTTCTCTCTCTCTCTTCTATTTCTCTCTCTCTCTCTCTCTCTCTCTCTCTCTCTCTCTCTCTCTCTCTCTCTCTCTCTGGTGGCTCTGTATCTCTCTCTCTCTCTCTCTCTGGTGGCTCTGTATACTGAAGAGAGGGATCGTGGGAAATGATCACATCCTGTATGATAAGAATAAGCTTCTGAGCTCTGTCGGTCAATTGCCACGGAGCAGCAGTCAAACAGGGATCAGCAGCCTGGAAATGTTTTCAGCCAACATTGTTTCTTTTGCTGAGCAGCCTGCGTTTGCTGTCGTAAAATCAATGATTGTTTGAACAGGTGTGTGAGTCTGTGTCTGTGTGTTTGCGTGTACTGTGACTATAACTGAAAGGGTGATTGTGACCTTTCTGAATATTGTTATTAATATGGAATATTCATGTTATTCATGTTATTCATTATCTTGAATATATTCATTGCAGTCTGTGATATCTGTCCAATCTGATCCAATCTGTCCAACCGCAGTTCTACTACCAAAGAAACGTGTTCATTTCATTTTAAGTTTACCAGAAGAATCAACCACATTGCTCGCAAAACACTACACTGTGTTTTCTTTTTTCTTTTGCCCCAAATTAGTGTCTACGATTAAAGGAAAATATGAATAAACAAAGCAGTTGGCAGGGCACTTGCTCAGTGTATGCAAACCTTCTGATTTTGACAGTTTGTTCTCATTTGCATGAAACCGCTGCATATGACTAATGACACAAGCTGATCTTGCCCATGCCTTCAGCATCTCAGCTGCGCGCTCTAAAGCAGAAGGATATATTCTCCACCTCTAATCACTCCCACCCCCTACAGAGGAATGGACGTTAAGAATGGAATGGTGAAGAGAAGGACAAAAAGCATGCACGGTCTTGGACACCACCTGATTACAGGCTAATAGCCCCTGAGTGATTGAACATCTCAGGCTTCTGGCTAATTGGGGCTATTTAAAGCAGCTATTAGTGCACAATGCCTTCTACAGACACACTCATAAACAAAGACAAGAGCTCTGGAGCTCCTAAATATGGCAGGATCAGAAATGACGAGCATAAGGTTAGTGGCAGGTGAAAGATTATGATGTCATACTTAGGAGAAGCCAAAGTAATTCGTCATTTTTATGTGAGAAATTCAACCGGAATAGTTCATTTTTACAAATTTTGTCTATTGTTGTTTTAGTGTAATGCAGCAGCAGCTCTACATTGTGTGAAAATGTAATGATGAAAGGACCAATTATGTCTATCTATCTATACAGTCATATCAGATTAATATGACCACACATGAACTTGGCCTGGGGCATCACTGACGCCACGTGACAGGGTTTGTTGCATGTATAAATAAGTCTGTTTATCTATGCGTCCATCTGTATGTAACATGATGCAGTCTTACTGAAGAATCAAATCAACTCTTTGCAATTTTCTGCAAAATCAGCAACATCAAAAAGGTTGCACTCAGGGATAATGCATATTGGATATATGTCAGAAGTGTGATATGGTATTTGCATTCAACGATGAAAGACATTTGCATGACTGCATGCCTTTAAAGGGAAGCAAATACAACGCACAAGAAAAGGAGCAAGTTCAAACGGAATTTTTATATTAGCCTGAATTCTTGCCAGGTTATAGCAAAACTACACAGAATGCAGCCATATCTCTTTCTCTCGAGAAACATACTTTTGGAGCCCTTACATTTGCACTTTAAGGCAAGCTCTGTGTCGTCTCCTGGGATTTCCCCTGAACGCTTCAGTTCGCTCTTCTCTGATTTACCCGGTCTTACACTCCCTGCTGCACTGCTGCACTGTCTTTCTCCTCAGACTGTGCAGGCTTAGTCTTGATTCCAGCCAGCATGAGTTTTATAATAACACCTGGATCTAGTGCAGCTTTTACTCTGGAACTGAACAGAACAGATCTGATTGGTAACAGACTAAAGATTTGGCTCACAACAGTAAATCCTACATTGTCACACCTTTGTGATTTCTGATTGGCTAAAAGAAAACATCTATCTGAATCCTGTTCTCCATTCCCCAGAATAGAAGAGCTGGTTCTATGTGCCGTAGGTCTACGTGCCAAGGTGATATTACTGACTGGAAGCTACTCTGGTATAGGCTGTGCATTAGACACCACTGGAATGTCAAGAACAGTAAACAAAATCATCATCATCATTGTTTTGATGATAAAACCAAAATCTGACAAAATAGCTTCAAATAACTTGCACTCTGCAAAAAGGGTTCCAGTTTTGATATATAAAAGTATTTTAACTGACTTTAACTCTACGGAGAGAACTAAAGAACTATTTAACAATTTAAAGATCCACCACAACATATAAGCATCAATACAATTTAAGAATTCTTTAGTTGGTGTTGAGGATCTTCAAGCCTTTAATCCCTTAAACCCTGTGCTCTAGGACCACACTTCAGTTCTTCACTCTCCTAAATGTTTTAGTATCAGCTTCATAAACCCTTAAGAGTTGGTAAATAATTCAATGGTTAATAGTGTGTGTGAGATTAAGAAGAATGTCAAATTACATATTGTGTTAATTGAGTAAATAAGTGTACAGAACACAATTTATAGTTGAATGCAGTTTAGTTTATTTATTTAATTTAATTTATTGGGATTTATTAAATGGCATGTGCAAAGATTACGGCACATCTCATATGTTAGAATCAGCAAATTACAAACTATTGTTCTCTAAACAAAAATGCCATTTTTTATTTTTATTCTAGTTAGTTTTGGTTGAAGATATGTTAACCTTTAAAATCACTGAAGACATCATGATTCACAACTTTGCATATTTCTGTATGTGTGTATCCTTTGTGTTTAAAATGTGAAAATATATGTTACATTTCTGTTAAAATAAAGGTTCCACAAAAGATCCTTGTGAGAAACTCTTTTAAGTTTCTTAAATAATAATTTTAATAATTTTAATGTAAAGTACCTTGATAAAGGCCAAAGAACACAATGCAATGAATCTATAACATTTTCCTAGAACATACATGCAAGCCATCCATCCAAGCATTTATTTAGAAACCTTTATTATGTTACAGATCTACCTTTAAATAAGCATGCAAGCCTCTGTACACTGTTCAGCTAGTATAATACAGAGATACAAGGAAGAGTGAATAAAAAAAAGAAAGATTGGGAGAAATGAAAGAGAAGGAAGAAGGCGAGGGAGAGTGGAGGAATGGGCTGCATGCAGTGCGTGCCAGCTCCTGATTCCTGGGAGACGGGGAGATGAATTACAGAAATGAGCTCTGCAGCCCATGCCAGGCTTTTCTCTCTCATCCAAACGCCTCTCCTCCACCCCCTCTCCATTCATCCCTCCATCCCCAGAGAACGAGTGATTAGAGAGGAGAGCGAGGGTTCTGGATGCGAGGCAGCTGGAATGGGACGCCAGCCATGGAGGACAAACACGACCCGAAGGTGCCATGATCACACGGGCAATATGTCACTGCAAATGCCGGAGCACCAGAGCAAAGCCGAAGCTACAGGTTTTTTGGCACGAAAGAAATGAGATTCCCATGTCTTTTTCTCTATCTCTCTCTCCCTTCCTCTCTTTTTACAATGCTCTTTTTTCTTTCTTTTTTTTGTTGAGAAAAAAAACCCACATAGCTTAAAGTGTAGCGCTACATAATAAGTTAAATGCTTTAATCTAAGAACAGATGCTGTGAGAAAGAACAATTTATTGCTGATGTGGAATTCTGAAATTAGATCAGAAACTATATTCCTTATGGATGCAGAAATTGCCTGAGGGGATTGCTGTCAGGCATATGCCATTCCGCAGCCTGGAATGATACATGAGCTCCCCTGTTCATGTATGGTGAATATTGAGTTAGGAAGCAGATCTTTCTTAATAAAAGCAGAATCCAACTCTTCAGGTCTCCAGATAAATGCTGTTGTTGAACTGCACTGTAAAGGTACGGGCAAATGTTCACAGGCATCACGTTCCGTTTTTTTGACAGGAATTAAGACTGTGTTGATTAGTGATTAGGAAATACAGTATTCATTAATAGAAGTAGATATTACAATATTATATTCTATTTGGCATGATATATTCATGCAACATACATATTTATATACACTCGCTGGGAAGGGCCTCCCTTTCCATTCAAAACTGCCTTTCTTCCACAATATGTTGGAAGCATTCCTTTGAGATTCTGCTTCATATTGACATAATTGTGTCAGGCAATTTCTGCAGGTTGTTCAGAAGCACAATCCCCTGTTCTACCACAACCCAAAGGTGTTCAATTGGATTTAGACCCAGTAACTGCAAAGGCCTTTGAAGAACACTGCACTTATGGTCATGTTCATTAAGTCAGTTTGAAATGAATGCTGCTTTGTGACATGATGCATTATATCATGCAGAAAGAAGCTGTAAGACAATGGGTAAATTTTGAAGGGATGAAGGCCATGAAGGGATACACATGGTCAGCAACAATTCCCAAATAAGTTGTGGTTTTCAATTGATGTCTGATAGGTATTAACAGTTCCAAAGTGTGCCAAAACAATCCGTACACCACTCTACCAGCCTGGACTGTTGACACAAGGCAGGTTGGCATCCATGGATTCATGGATTTGGCACAAAATTCCAACCCCACCATCTGTGCACTATAGCAGAAATTAAGATTCATCAGACCAGGCTATGTTTTTCCAGTCTTCAGCTGTCCAGGTTAGGTGAGCCTGTACCCAGTGCAGCCTCAGCTTTCTGTTCTTGCCGGACAGAAGTGAAACCTTAATTTATGTTTATTTATGTTCTTTATTGCTCTATTCTTAGTAAAGTCTAGAGACTGTTGCTCTGAAAATCTCAAAAGATATGATTTACACACACACAAAAACACATATATACATATATATATATATATATATATATATATATATATATATATATATATACAACACAATAATGTACACTGATCTGACAATAAAGATTTAAGTATTACACATCTGAAATGAAATGCAATAGCTCATTGTGCATCTACCATTGTCCATGTTGATAGCAGTGGACCGCTGATGAAAGCATTGATTTGTAAAATCATGTCCCGTCACTGTTCCATAGGCAAATCAAGCTGATTAATTTGCCATCTAATTCCCATGTTAATTTGTTCCAGTTGAGGGGTCACTTTAAACAAGTTTTTTTTTCATTGGCTGAGGGATTAATGACCAGATGGTCAGCCTGTTAGAAAACGGCTGTTTGTGTGTTTGGGATTCCCATGATATGACCAGCAGCGATAACAACAACATCCCTGCCCGTGGTTACCAGGGTCTGTCGTGACCAGAACCTTCTGTTGACCCTCTGTTTCAGCTGTGTTAACGTGAGAGACTGTTAAGAAAAAGGAGAAACTTCAGGGGAGGTGTATAAGTGGGGTGGGGGGGTGCTAGTGTTGAAGAATGAGTGAAGAATAGCATAGTTAAAAAATGGATGACAGAAAATGTAAATGAAAGTTAAGATGGTTAACCTTTTCTTCTGCAAAGCTGCCATTTTGGAGATATAAGGTTTTGGACGACAGCAATGATATGATGAATAAAGTGCATTAAAATAGTTGAACAAATTGAAAAAAAGAAGAAAAAGAAAAAGCTCATTTCATTAACAAATGTACATATATGTATATATATATATATATATATATATATATATATATATATATATATGTACAGGGTTTGAGGAATTGCTTATAATCGCCAATAATTACAGTATACTACAGAATGCTGGTTATATATATTGTTGTGATAGATGCAGTCCTGTATCTTTGTATCTTTCACTTCTCAGGCATTATATTAATTAGGCAGTTGTTATTTATATTGTCTCAAAATATATGAATGGACCAATAGAAATGCTCTAAAATAACTTGAAATACATTCTTTTTACATTGACTTCCATTCCTTCTACTGTAAAGCTGACACTTTGGAGATACAGGGTTTTTTTTTCAGTTTTTTTTTTTACATGACAGTGACAGTATGATCCACAAACATATAACATTTATGTACATCTATGTAAAGCTGTTCATTTAGTTTAAAGAAAATTGTGGCAATGTTAGCAGGTCACTGTACGCCTCACATCTTCACATTCACTTCTTCTTGATTTATTCGACAAATTCTCTGACAGAACACTGTCATTACAGACAGATCTGATTGAGGGAGTTACAAATGGAGCAGCTCGTTTCTCTGACTGTCCCTCCACATGAATTATGCTGGTTATGATTTGTGAATTATGAATCCCAGCTATAGGCAGCCAGCAGTGTTTCATGCTTCTGGTTTGAGAAATGATGCTTTTCGTCTGTCTAAAAAGATGCATTGCATGACAGAAAGACTATGGCAGCACCCAGACTTGACAACTGAGGGGTGATCCATCTCGCAATGCAAACAGAAAAGAACTGCAGCCATAGACTAAATTATACCCAAAATTGGCTTTTTGCTACAAAAATGTTTGCTCTTGAAGTGAGTACATCCCTTTCACTGTTTATGCAATAGTTGCTGCTGTATTTCCAAATGAATTGGTGCCTAACAGTGTTTTCCCTGTGATCCTCCTGCTGCTAACAGGGTAAACAGACAGACGGCTGGGTGGCTCGGGGTGTAATCCTCTCTTTATTTGAGCAGGTAAAGAGGTTGCAGAGGTGCCAGCTGTTCTGTTCTCTCTCACACAAAACGGCAGCGGGTGGCTTGGCATTGTGGCATGGCGACAGTTTCTATGGCAGGCTGCTGTTATCGGGGGGCCATATCTCAAGGCAGAAGGACCGTGGCAGTCTCTAGGGCTTATAACAGCCCACCCGCTTTCTTTCTTTCTTTCTCTCTCTCTCTCTCTCTCTCTCTGTCTCTCTCTCTCTCTCTCTCTCTCTCTCTCTTTCTCCCCTTTCCCCTCTCCCCCTCTCCCTCTCCCTCTCTCTCTCGTCTTTAGCTTGCTAGAGTAGAGGAAATGAAAGGTCCCTGGAGCTGGTGGCAGCTATAATGAGAAATGAGACTCACTCCTCCAATCTCTCACTGTGCTGCTTAATGGGCTCATACTGTAGCTAAAGCAAATGGCAAGCTCTGGGCCAGACATAACCTCTTTCACAGCCTGTGCCATTAAGAGAATCAGTGATTCTTATCAAATGCCTCTTAAAAAAAAAACCCATCCATTCTGAGTGAATTTGGTCAGATTGTCAGAGTGATAAAGCTCAACAACGTCAAAAAGCAGCAAATCGAACGTTTGTTGGCTGTTTTCTGCAACTGCCAGACATCATAAGTCAGTTTGCCATATATATGTATAGTTACATTAACATATTTATCTAATAGTGTATGTATAAATAGATGTATATTGAGAAATATGAATGACAATCACATCAAATGTCAAATCAAATTTATCTGTATAGCTCTTTTTACAACTGGTGTTGTCACAAAGCAGCTTTACAGAATCTTTACAAAGGCGACAATGGAGAGGAAAAACTCCCTCAGAGCTGGAGGTAGGAACCTCGGGAGGAACCAAGACTCCTCCTCTGGTCTATGTGCATGATAGTAATAAAATTTCATTGATCGGCTTGATTGTTCTATTATATTCTATATCAACTCTTATCATAAGACAGAAATACTAAATAATTTACAAAATAATGGAAACACTACTTCAAACACTCTATTACTGCACAGTTTATCAACCCCCCTCTACCCCACCCACCAACAGAAAGAGACCTCTATACAACTCCCACTACCAAGATATTATTTGGGTACTGAGCCATCTATAACACAGCAGTGACACAGTCATGGTCATGGCATGATATGTATATCCACTGGTCATCTTCTTAGACACCCTAACCCTAGCCCAAACCTAACTATCTTATTTGCACACTTTGTAGACGTACACCACAGAAATGAAAAAATAATAATACTTTGTTCAGTGGTGGCCCCATGGTGATCTCTTTGTATTAATGGACAGGTCAGAGTGAAGCTGATAAGTGAAACCTTTAAAGTGTATACCTGGTATTTCTGTGTTGTTTCAGTTATTTCGTACATGTTCCATTATAACACAGCCATGGGAGGATACCGTGTGGATGTGTAGGGGTATATTAGATGGTCTCTTGTTGTGGACGCCCCACAGAAGTCAGTGTGAGGCACATTGTCACATTGGCACATTTTACATTACAATCATGAATTACCCTAAAACGTTTTTTTTTTTAACTTTATTTTAACTATGAAAACAATCAGCAGAGTTTCGCTGCTTTATAGAGTTGGTATTGCTTATGATACTCAAAAAATTATTATTTTTTTTTTAATATGCCAGGCCTACAGGCCAGGCAATCAGAACAAAAATATATTTGCATGACAACAACAAAAACTAAAAAGAACACAAAACAAAGATATATGGTCATATGAAACCAGAGAGTGATACATAAAAGCATACAAATGTAATAGGCCTAAGGTTGTAATTCTAGCCTTTTAGCCTGGACAGCCTTTCTAAGAGGCTAATATTAAATACTATGCCACATATACACACAGTTATATAAATAAGGACTGGTATAAAACATTTTTTACACTGCATGAAAATGTGTGTATCTTACACAATAAATGGGCCAATAGAAACAGTCCAAAATTACCTGGAGAAAACCATTACATTCATGTTTTTGAAGTTTTGATTGACATTCTGACTCTAAACTCTATGCTCTCTACATCCAAACAGATTCATGGGGATCACATGCTAGTGAAGACAGAGCGGAGGCGGTCAGTGGTGGGTCAGTTTGAGGTGTTGAGAGGATATCAACGCGTTCTCTTGGTTATCGGTGAAGGGCGCCAGAGCCAGACAAAAACACACACTGCTGTTTCAGGCCTGTCTGAACAAAGCTCAGCCTCTTCTTACTGGGTGACAGCAGGACTGTGCCCATGTGTGTGTGCGCATATCAACATGCGCATGTGTGCATGTGTCCATTGTTGAAAGTAAAATTAAGCTAATGTAGATTGTACATTAAATAGACTGCATGTAAAGGTGCCACAGCTGCTTCACCACAGATCTAAATCGATGCACAGAGGAAAAGTGTGTGTGTATGTGTGTGTGAGAGAGAGAGAATGAGACATCTGGATTATTGACCAAAGTACTGCATGCATTTTGCTAATTACCATGGGAGCCTAACCAGGTCTCCTTGCGGATTTACTGTGGCCTCCTCCTCCTCCTCCTCCTCCTCCTCCTCCTCCTCCACCACCTCCTCCCTGCATGGATCAGCTGTGCAGCTGTACTTTATTAGGAAGGTGCCATCAGTGCTAATTTATGCTGATTCATCTGAAAGCCTCTCTACACTGAGAGACACACAGAGGGATTCGGTCTCACTGCAGCTTCTATTCTTAAATAACCAGAGGGCTATTTTCCAGACTGGATTTTACAAACCCTATATAACACATACTATATAGCACAAACTATTTAACATAACCTATATGACACAAGTATTGCCATAAAATGACCCCATATCATTGAATGTATACAGCCCATATATGGACAATAAGTTGCCAAACAAACCCCCTAATTTGAATACATTATTTTTGTGATGTGCCACACATAAACATATCAGTACATTCAACCTCCAGGAGCATAGTACAGGCCAGCCAATCGGAACAGAACACATTTGCACATGTAAAGACTCCAAAACATTAAAAGCCATAAAATAGAAATATATGGTTATATAAAAACAGACAGTGGTACATAAAACCATACAAACGTCATGGGTCTACCGTTGCACTTTTTAGCCTGGACAGCGTTTCTATGAGGCTAATGTTAAACACTATGACGAGTATACACACAGCGATTAATAAGGGTCAGCACAGTGATGACCGCAAATGCAAACAGCACCCAGTATAAGCAATAATCTTCTCCTCTGTATGAACGACAGCCTCACACCCACTCAAGCGTAGACCTATCAGCCACAACAATCCAGATTATTTATTCATTTGAATGTGCAGATATTTATTAATTTATTTTCACATGCACTCTAGTTAGATTAAGTCTAATGTGGCCCCTTCAGTAACCCAGTGCTTTATTTGCACCATGTAAATCTCATCAGCCATTCAGGGCCATTCCTAATATGCTTAGACAGCTGAGAGTCATGTATTATTCATGAACTCTAAAAATTTCTTCATATAACTGGATCCCTATTCTGGATGAGGTAATATGTGTTGTGGCAACATCCCGGGTTCATCTGTATTCTGAAAAATAATGAGATTGCTTGTATGCTTTATGAAACGTAATCCATTATGATTACAGAAACATCAAATCTCCCCAATTCGATGTATTATTCAATAGGTTTCGGGGGCGGGAGGGTTCATTGCTAATATAAAATCACTACTGTAAGCTCTGTAGAAAAATTTCATCTCTCTGCAGCGCTCATTATTCAGCTATTGTTTATATTTCAGCAAGTGTAATATGACTTTGAAAAAGGGTTGGCCGTCCTTGATGAATGCTGATTTGCAGTGGCAGAAGATAGACCCACACTTTGATTGGGCTCTAATATCATTAGAAATTGTTGAAAAATCCCAAACGCTGTGCTCCTGTTAATTAACGTATGTTGCAGTGACCTTTAGGTTTTCAAATGAAAAATAGATTAAACAGGTAGCAAAATACAGTGGTTTGGGCTGTAGCTGGAACAGGAATTGCCACTTACTGAAATCAAACTACATCCGTAAATGCACTTTGTGCAGAGATTGATGTCTGTGCTATTCTGTAAGGGGGCTTTTTTGTTACACTGTTAGCAAGCTTCTGTGACTTGTAAACATCCAGATGCTATATAGAAAATTTTAAAAGGTATCTATCATAAAAAGTGAGATATAATGTATATATGTAAGATATAATTTTATGATAAAATATAATAAAAATTGATAGAATTTCTCGGCTTCTGGAGGCCCGTCTCCCTCCACCCATCCTTACCCTTTTCTATAGAGGGACCATAGAGAGCATCCTGAGCAGCTGCATCACTGCCTGGTTTGGGACCTGCACAGCCTCTGACCGCAAGACCCTCCAACGTATTGTGAGGACAGCTGAGAGGATCATCGGAGTCTCTCTCCCCTCCGTCATGGACGTTTACACTGCCCGCTGCATCCGCATTGCATCCAGCATTGTGGATGACTCCACCCACCCTTCACACAGTCTGTTCATCCCTCCTGCCATCAGGAAGAAGGTACTGCAGCATCCGGTCTAACATGACCAGACTGTGCAATAGCTTCTTCCCCCAAGCCATCAGACTTCTCCAGAGACTGAACTGATGTTTTGTTCTGTTTCATGCACTCTCTCTCTCTCTTTCACCATTTACCCAAGACAATATGGGAAGCATTTTGCACAAATAACTTTACTACCTCACTGGACTCAATATTTATTGCACACTGCATAATTTGCACACTAAATTATTTATTATACTTTGTCTATATTGTGTTGTGTTGTCTGTCTGCACTTGTATTGTGTTGCATTTGTGTTTTGTATGCACTGTGTCTATGTTGCACCATGGTCCTGGAGGAATATGTAGTTGAAATGAAAATAAAAACCCTGGTACCTGGTAATATTAGCAATAAATAATAACAATAACAATAGCAATAGTTTTTTGCAATAGTCAGCCACAAAATGTAATGTTATAAAAAAAAACATTCTTAATGGCAAAGACTTTTTTAAGCAATTACATTTTGCCATGGTTGATATGATTCTATATAGAATCACTGCCTTAACTAATGAAGAGAGAAGAAGGCAGACATAAGAAGATGAGGGGAGAGGAAGAAGAAAGAGGATGGGTTATATGGGTCAGGACCAGTCTATATTGCTGAGTGTTATGCACTGGCTTGGATGCTGCAGTAATTGTTTGATTATACAGGTCTCTTCTCATTAATGAAGCTGCTCTCCTGCATTTGGGAACACGGTGCGCCACCAAATTACCACAACACCTCTCTCATGCTGAGAAAGCTGATCACTCATTAGTGGTGACTGAATGACGTAAACAAGCATAGAGTACAGTAGCTACACACACACACAAAGTATATTTTTTCTGTCACACAAAGTGTATCTATTTTTGTTGTTTTTGAACCAAATCTTTTTACACTCACTTCTATTGAAAGTGAAGAGCATTTTTTCCTCCTGCTGTTGCTGTAAGCTGACCTTGTTGACCCAAGGTGCTCTGGTGCAAGGTACACTTATGAGCAACCTTGTGTCCGAACCATGTAATGGACTAGTGCAATAGCATCCCGTCGCTCAGGTTCAGATCAGGTAGGTCATTCCTTCCAATTACTCCTCTCAAGGTTTTCCAGTCGTTGCCCACATGAGTGTTGAGGTCCCGCAGAAGAAAAGTGGAGTCGGTGTATGGGACCTTCCAGAGTGCTGGGTCCACATGGTCCTTTACAGTATTTTTTGGGCTTAGTATGACTGGGGTACATGGCCTGCACAACCACCAGATGCTCGCCAGGCCCTTTTTTTTTAATTAAATCAGGCCTGTTTGCCTTGGGAGACCTACCATGGGCATACAGCTCCTGACAACCTAGCCCTGGAGATCATTAGACCACTCGAGGCCTTCTGCCACACCCAGGCCCAAATTCAGTGGAACAATAGATGGTTCTCGCATTCCAATAATGGCTGTATCAGAAAATTTGACTAGTTAAACCGCAAGGCAACAAACTGCTCTCATCTACCTGGAAATAAGCATGAGTAGGAATACACACACATACACATGAGAGAAAGGGAAAGATGGGCAGAGAGGGAGAGCAAAAGGGAGAGAGAAGCCAGGATTCACTGTAATAATTACTCGTATTAACGTTTTTATCATATCAGATCATATATTTCAGCTTGCCTGACAGAACCCGATCACAGAAAACTCAAGTTTACACTTGTGTTAAATGTGGATGAGACTCGGGTCTGACAACCTCCACATGTGGTTTGAGACGTCTGATTGTACCCCAATCACAATGCATCTAGGGAGTGTTTACACCTGGCTTTTCATGCGGACGACTGAAACCCGAATGTAATCCAATCACCAAAAATGCATGCTAATGCCAGGTGTAAACAGGCTTAGAGAGTGAGAAGAGAAAGGAGACAGTGACTGTAGAGAAGATGGTAGAGGAGGAGAGACAGACCCGGAAAGACGGATGGATAATAAGAGGGCATGACTGTTGCAATGAGACAAAAGTTAATGAAGGCTGAAGACTGCGGCAGCGGCGGCCTGCTCTTTGTGAGGCACACGCCACTCCCTTTGAGCCCCCTGGCCCTTTATTAACACCATAATACAGAGAAGGACTTGAAGTGTGCAGCTGCAGAGAGAGAAAGAGTGAAAGAGAGAGAGAGAGAGAGAGAGAGAGAGAGAGAGAGAGGCAGAGTCAGAGAGAGAGGGAGGTAGTTTGACAGTCCAGAAAAGAAAAACCTGAAAAACAAAGACAGCAGCCTCAGTTCACCCTCAGTCAGCACATTGTTTGAGAGACATACACGGCTTTGACAGTGTACTTTCTACTACATTATAAAGGCACTATTACTAGCCTTGGTCAGCACACAGACTGTGACTTCACTGACTACTGTCTTACCCTGGAGCGTGTGGTTTACAACCACAGTCAGCATATTGTTTTGAAGTCTGCACTGTCTGCGCTACTGTGCTTCCCTCTCACTAGTTATGACCCTTGCACTGCAGCACATGATCTGTGTATAAAGGAAAACTGCACGGTCTTGCAATGCTGATGACAATTCATTAACCATACTACCAGTTCCAGTGTATTTGCTCTCCTGAATTGCACTTCAGTCTACTATGTCTTGGAGGCGGCCGGGTAAAGATCAATGTTCATTTTCACAGTCCGCTTACAACAGTGAAAAGACACACTTAATCAATAGCACATATTATAAACCCTAGAGTCCAGTTCAAAGAGCTTTCTACCTACTATAAGACCCTGTACACGTCTTGCTTTCAATGGACATTAGTTCCACATGAATATATATAAATAAATTTAACAAAATTATTCTAAAGCAAGTCCAGTGAAACACTAAACTGGATTACTTTGTACTGGATTTCATGTATTCATGGAGAAATAATGTACACATTTGAATCAGGTAAATTTAGTTTATGAAATTTACTTATTTCAATGTAGGATGGCAGTTTATGGTTAAATGCAGCTATAGCCCTATTAGGATGGGATTAAATTTACATTGGGGGTCCTGGGGTAATTCTCGCCATCACAGGTGCTCCTCTGTGATTGTCTGTGTTTTTTTCTTTTTTGTCCTCTAAAAAATTACAGGCAGAATTACCCACTGTTTCTCTAAACCCAGCGGCCTTCTGATAAATGTAGTACCGTCCAGTAACACCTCTCTGTGTATTTCCAGGCAAATGCCCCCTAATGAAAGGAAAACTGTGATGCAAAAAAAATTGAGCTAGAAAGTTTTGTTCTTTGGTCATTTTACTACTGTTTTATCAGTGCCACTCTGCAGTATGCAAATAAAAATAAGCGATTTGAACTCAAATGACATACACTGTATGTACAAATGTTTGTGGACACCCCTTCTAATGAGTGCATTCAACTACTTGAAGTTGCACTCATTGCTGACTCAGCTGTGCAAATGCATACACACAGTTTGTCTAGTCCTTAAAGAGAACTATTGCCAATAGATGAACCAACATGAACCTACTGGCATCATGCCTAATGCCAGGCTTGGGCTAGAAGAGTATGAAGCCCCCAGCATTGAGCTGTGGAGAAGTGGAACTGTGTTCTCTGGAATAATGGTGCTTCGTCCACTACTTTTGGGATGAGTCTGGAAGTTGGGCATGAAATGGAGTGGTAATCATCCAACATCAAATCCTTACAGCAGTTCTCTAAAGTCTAGTAGAATCCCGTCCCTAGGCAGGTACTCCAACAAAATCAGGATAAACTCTTTTTTGAATACCCTTCATATCGGAAGAAACAATGAATTAGCAGGCATCCCAGTAATTTCGTCTATATAGTGTATCATCTGAGGAAGCTCAGCTGCATAATTACAGAAGCCTTTCCAGTTGCAGCTCCATTGGTCTTGATTTTTGATCAATGGGAAATAATTTGAAAGTCTCTTGTGTATTGAACCCACTCCAAATCAGATATGGCCTTGAGATATACTTAAGATAAGCATTGCCTGTGTGTGTCTGCAGATAAACTTCCTTACCTGTCTGCTTTGCTTGACTCTGTCTCAAGTCATAACCTCTGTAAATACACTGGCAGACCTGACTAGCTTTTGAATCCACTGTCAATAGTTTACTCAAGTAGTCTGACTTAAACACTGTCTTATTAAACTTCTAAATAAAAGTAAATTTCTTTACAAATTGGTCTGAACATGGAGAATAATTCGGCTATGCCTGTAAATATGCCTGTATTTATGCATTTACAGGCCAAAAGATAATTTTAGTTAAACGTTTATTTTTTAAAACGTCCAAGATGGACTCATGTAGCCCACAAAGACCACACACCAAACAAATGGCAGGGAATGTTGGCTGGAGACTCCATCACTTAAATAAATATACTATTAAAATATTAACTCGAATCCTCATTGTGTGTGTACAGTGTTTACAACCATGGTTCTTAAAAGAACAATCAGTCAAACTCAGTGTGCTACATTGCTTCAAAGAACCCTTTTTGGTACCTTTATTTTTTGAGAATGTAAACTGTGTGTGTGTGTGTGTGCTTGGTCCAGGTGCAGTGGCCTGATTCTGTGGCCTGTTGTTGTGCTGTAAGCGCTCTCTTTAGCCCTCCTGATGACTGAATTACCCCCTCGTATGGCACATAGGTCTCAGGTGTGAGGTCCCGCTGTGCTAGGCTGGGACAGGTGTCCAAGAGGCCGCATATACGCTAATTAAAAGGCCATAATCACAATTACCCCTCCCGTACCTCACTCTTTTTTTAATTCACTATTACACACACACACACACACACACACACACACATACACACACACGGCAGCTTGAATATAACACAGAGACATCTGACAGATGCATGCTGCGAGCTTCATTACCCCTCAAACAAAAGACAGGAGACAGTTAGTGGGCAGCTCATGAATGTGTCCTGTGGAGGGGAGTAATCACAAAGGTTTGAAAGGGGGAGAGGAGAGAGTTTCACTGTTGGTGTGGGTGCAGATCAGATGATCATGCAGAAAAATCATTTTGATCATCTTTAATGCCAGGGGTTCTGGGTATACTACATATAGCTGCATTGGCTTCCAAAAATGTGTTTTTAAAAGTAACAATGTAGCATTTTTCTCTATAATAACAGCTTCAAAATCATTGTGATGATCCACTGACCTGTAAAGGGGAGAACAGGGTCTTTATCACTGCTTCTCAATGCTCAGCACACTCCTAACTGCACAATGTAACTCTGGTGTAGTGGGCAGGACAACGTTTGTGAACCAAATTCATCAAATTAGTGTAAAATTCTGTAATATTACTCTACCATGACAGTCCAAATGTGCTCCTTTCACTGTCAATGACGTCTGTATCTGTCATAAGTCCAGAAATGCATGTGTACAGTATGCTTTTAGGAGTGTCTCAAAGCTCCACATGGAGCCCAAAAATCCTGCCAGGGCCCCTGAATTGTACAGTTGTACATCCCTGTCTTGACTTCCATCCTCGCGGACCTCTGGGCAGCTGTCATGATGCCTGATTAAAATGAAACAGTACTAGACACTTATAATAAACCATGTGGGAAGCAAAACCAGGAAGCCAGGAGATGCAGAATCTTGATACCAAGAGGCACACGTTTTACATAACTGGATGTTTCTGTTTATCTTAGAAATAAAAGTGATGGGCTGAGCGGAAGGTATCAAGGGATGAGCGGAAGGTAGGGGACTGAGAATCCTAACGCTATGTTTTACCAGGGATAATTCAGAAAGCACTTCATTTATTATTAGTGAATAGTATTATAAAATATAAATAAAAAATAATATAAAAAACAATAAATATAACAATAATCAATGGCACACTATAAGGATAGTTTTTAGTTTTTAATCTCAGCACTTAAGATGAAGCTGCATATTCCCTTCTGGTGTCTGGTTCTAATAGTTAGGAAATTTTCAGTAATCCTAGAAGAGATCATAGTTAACTATAAAAGTTTGTTTTAATACTTTACTAACTGACTAACTCATACTTTATTTACGAAGTAAAATTTCAGACACACATCTAACCATCTAAGCATTTAGAAGGAACCTCTCAGAGTTGTTAATTGACAGCTGGAATATGTACATCACATCCAATCATATGGCAACCTTAATGAGTAGAAACCAGGGGGAAGCAAGATCAGGATGGAGATATATGACTGGGTACCACAGCTGACCTTTATGCTATTATGCACACACAAGAAGAGTAGTGAAAATGTGAGGATTGTTGTTGTGGCCTAAATCAATTTTTACATCAGTCACATCACTGACCTTGTCACACAACAGGACTGGTGAATGTTTTCAGTGAGAAGAATCACACATGAAAATATCAAAAGGCCTCCAAATACTAAAAAGCTAAAAACTCCCCTTTTTCTCACACTACCGGATCATCTGTGACATCAGTCACTTCTGATTGAGCTCATGACCTGGAAATTCACTTCTTATACCGCAAATTTGTCGCAAATGGGGCGAATCAGAAGGAAATTTTCAGTGGAAGAAAGACAGGCTTCACCACGGGACAGATAAGAACAAAGAACAGCACATGCTCATTGCAGGGGTGAACCAAGACTGTTAGAACTTAGGTCTTCTGTTCTGGGAAAATTAATTAAGGTAATGATGAATATTTGTGGACATTTTACATTAATTTGAAGCTTGTGAAAGACATATCGCTAACCTTGTATCTTCATTTTTTGTCTTTTTTTCTTTTACATTTCGGATAATGTGAAATCTCCAGTTAGCCAGTTAAAATTTTATGGGCTGACTAAGCCTGTGGTAAACTAGCAAGGTTGATATTACAGCAAAACATTAAGCAAGAGCAACAACACAAGACAAATAAGCAGCCCACAAGTGATTACCCATTACAGGAAGAAGGCCAGCTTGGCATTTATCTTGCATCCTCCACCAAAGGTAGAGCAGGTAGGGCCTGGAGTGGCAATGACAGATATGCTATTCTCCATATCACAAGTGCTTGTACCATTCAAATGATTTTGAGCTGTTATTTTAAGCTACAATTGCTACATAATGTCTCTTTAACATGGCCCAAGACAGTATTTCACAGTAGTTGCGGTACATTATCCACAGTAGAGTCCTATTCAGACAAGAGTTGTTCAGAGAGCTTCCTGTCGTCCAGCTGCAGCATTGTCTTCAGCTGTTTGCATAATAGAGATGTGTTTACGTGCAGGGCTGATTGCATGAATTCATTTTCTAAGGGCCACTTTCCATCAAGTGATCTGAAACTCTTTAGCCCACAAAGAGAATGCACTCCTGGCTGGATTAGTTTGTTAACCACTGCGCTATTATTGTCGCTCAACATTTCTCAGAACTCTACACACTCTATCTACATGTGTGTATGCGTGTTTGTGTGTGTTTGTGTGTGTGTGTGTGTCTTTGCTTTTGTGTTATTCAACAGCCTCCTCGCGCCACTCTAGTCCGCTGCCACTGTGCTCAGCTAATGCACCCCAGCATTAGCATAGCGTTTGATGTCGAGTTAGAAGACATTTAGGCGCGCCGTGTTTAACAACTGTGTCAAGTGTTTGCACCGTCTATTTACTTCAGTAACGACATCAAACAATACACAGCCGCCACAGCGCTTAGCGCTCAGGAGCCTGGAGAACACCGCTCATCGACGGCGTGGAATTGGCTCCTGCAGTGTTCAGTGTTGAGTTTAGTGTTATGCCACTGTAAAGCTGGGTTCGAATGAACAGTACAACAGTTCATTCATTCAGTGCTGTGGTTTAACATGTGGGGAAATAAAATGACTCCCTGTAATAAACCAGACCCCTGCAACACAAGCCAACCAACAGCACTGACTCTGAACACACAGCAGAACGCAGCATTCACAAGATTTATCCCTGCGCTTTATTTGTTTATCAGTTTTGCTCCTTCCCTCTTTTCCCTCTCGGGGGGCAGATAAAAGAGCCATCGCATGCGTGGACAAGGCAGGCCTGATAAATGCAGGAGCAGAGGAGGAAGAGGAGGAGGAATGCAGAGGAGTAGAGAGGGAGAGACAAGGAGGGAGAAGGAGGGAGGGAGGGAGATTAGAGGGGTGAAGAGGGAGAAAGAGCTCTCTGGGAGAGAAGAGATAAGAAAGAAAGGGAAGAGAAGAGGTGAGCAGGAGCACTTGTCACTGCAGATGCTAGACTCGATTTGCTGGAGAGGGTAGGAGGAGGAGGTGGAGGAGGAGGAGGAGGAGGATAGAGAGAGAGAGAGAGGTTAGTTTGTTTTGCGTGGTCATCCTGCCTGGCCTGGCATTGGAGGACACTACTACAAAGGGTTCTTTGAGCAATGCCATAGAAGAACCATTTTTGGTTAATATGAAATATAGATATAGAAGAATGTTTTAAAAGGTCGATGTAAAGGTTGTTTTTTTGCCAATTTAAATGTTCTTTATGCCCACAACTCTTTTACAAAAATGATTCCCCTATGGCATTTCTCAAATAATCCTTTGTGGCACCGTTATTTTTATGTGATGAAGTTTAATCTCACAAGACTGTTCACAGATCTGTTAAGAACTTAGAAAGGTGCAAGGTGAAGTGAAGGGGGTCTTCACTTCAGAACAGTGGAGAAAATAGTCTAGAACGGCATGAATAGTAGAGAACATTTGTCTCCAGGACAATGTGAAAAGGGGAGAACGTTGTAGGACAGTGTAGCTGCGTCCAAAAGCCTAGGCTGCAGCTGAGGACGACAGTTCTGCATTTCTCTGCTGTTACGTCACTGAAGGCTGTTCCGTTTTGTAGGATACTTTGAATACAGCCAAGAAATGTGTCCTTCGTTTCGGAGAAATTGAAGGACATGTCTAGTTTATCCTTCAAGACCTTCAGTGACCCATAAAACATTTTGAAAACAGAGGAAACAGCTGCGAGGGGTGAGATGCACCTTCTTTTCTAATGAGGAGCTGTACATGCATATGAAACCAGGGCTCTCTGTGACAGCCAGGTGCTTCAGGGGGTCTCACCAAACACCTCAGGTCAACTACAATGCACTGCAGATTGTTTTTTTCCAAAATAAACGTAACAAATAAACGAAAAATCCCTATCACCTGGCTTCTCACCCCACATACAGTCAAATATGAAGTAAACAGAAAGACCCCCGGCTCCCCACAACTAACACACACACTCACACACAGGCATGCATATACTTTATACACTGCATATACACTGCATTTTTGTTGTTGTTTTGTTTTGTTAATGCTATTTTTATTTTTGTATTTTGTATAATTGGTGGTATGCAGTGAGTCAGGGTGGGGGGCCTCCACAGATGATTGTGCACAGGGCCTCACAACACCATGACTGTCCCTGTAAGAATCTATGTCACATGCTTACACACAAATGCTGTACATTTATAAAGACATACAAATGCTACCTATGGCTATGGATACTTTTACATATATAGAAGGATATTTGTAAATGTTCTACTGACTCTGTACTTCTGATTAGCTCTGTTTAAAAAAAACATAAGCAGTCATAGGGGCTGCTAAAGAGCTTTCTTTGGAAGCCTTACTGTAAAAACAGTAGCTTACATCTGGTACATCTTTGTATACATAAAAAATAAATAGATATAAATATAAATACATAAATAAATGGGTAAATAAACATTTAATATTTTTTTTATTTTACTTATTTTGTTTGTTTGTCATTACTTTATTGTTACAGTCAGTATTTTATTTATAACACATTTGTCCAAAAGTTGTCCAAAGCACCTGCTCCTAGAGTTGCTTTTGAAATCAAGGGTAATAATAGGGAGTCTGTTTTCCATTTATTGTCTTTACTTTGTATTTGGTATTCCCTCTACTCTTCTGCGAAGGCCTTACAATTCATTTTGGAACATTGCTGTGGGGATTTGCCAACACTTGACCATGGAAGCATTAGTGAGGCCAGGAACTGATAATGGATGATTAGTTATAGATCAAAACTGCCACTCAAACTTATTCCAGAGGTATTGGCTGCAGCTCCATCACTCTGCAGAAGTCAGTTGCACTTTTTACCCCTCTATCTACCAGATGGCATTGGGCATGGTGACTTTAAACTGATGCGTGGTTGCTCCAGAGCGTCCTGTTATATTGGCAGTGTATTAACACATGTATTAAACATGCCATTGCACTGGTTAACCCCTTGTGTGTTATTTCAAAGTGTTATTACAAACGTCTATTAACAAAGAATAGCCCCACCAGTTTCTACAGAAGTCCCTGTAGTTACTGCGTAATATGCCTTAGTATGTATTAAGGCTTTCTGCGTTAAGGGATGTAGCTTACAAGAGCAAGGTGAACCCCCCTGCTCCTCGAAAAGGGGATCTACTAGTGTATAAATAATGTTGTGTGATTTACACTTAGCTGTCTCTCTCCCCCACCAACTCAAACAGCTTTAACTGACAATCACGGAACCCAAACATGATAAAGTCAAAATGCTATGAGGTCAAATGCAGCTCCTTCCATGTCCCATGTCTGTTTAATGTACATGGTGTGGTGTGTCTATGTGTGTGTGTGTGTCTATCTGTGGATTCTCACATTAAGTCTGACAAGGCGTCAATGTGGCGAGGAGATACAGCCGTGCCCTTTTGATATGAGGAGCAATAGAAAAGTCTTCAGCTGGAGGTTGATATGTGTCAATCACCTCCAGGAGAGCATTCTGTCAGTGCCTCTACCCCTGGACCACACACTTTCTCTCTCTCCCTCTCTCTCTCTCTCTCTCTCTCTCTCACACACACACACACATGCACACACAGATAATGCCCCAAATATCAGGTGAGAGGAGAGAGTGCTGGCAGAAAGGAGATTGCCTGACCTTATTGTTTGCCTTCGTCTCTTCTTTGTTCTTCACAAATAAAGGTTTTTTAATAAACTGAAAAGGTCCTGCGCGGCGGCCCGGGGAGCCGGAGAAAGGAGGCAGTGAGGTATGGCACAATGTGGCAGCGCAGAAAGGAGCAGCTCATCAGAAAATAACAAAGGTGCAAGTTAAAGATAAGGCGGCTGTCAGAGATTAATCCTGACGCCTTGATTGTTTTCTTTAATACCAGTCTTGCCACGGCAAGCGATAAGTTTGCTGAGTAATTTAGTTTTTCTCTTTTTTTTGGGGGGGGGGGGGGGGCAGGATGGTGCGGGGAATAATATTCAGGTGGGCTTGGTAATTGATTTTCTCTTTTTTCTCTCTTTCCCTTTTCGCTTTTTTCGTGAAATAAAAAGAAAGGCAAAAGTGCTTTCGTTCCACTTTCTTTTTCCAGCCTTTACTTTTTTCCCCTGCAGATTAATAAACTTGCTTTATTCAAGACTTTAAAGCAGAGCCTGTGCCTGTGAAAGCTTCTTTCTGTAGGCCTGTTAAGGCTTTTTGTACCAATCTTAATGGCAGGGGGTGGCAGACCACCATCATATGAGCTTGAGCTGAACATAAGGAAAAATACAATAGATTCATATCTCTGAAAAAAAGCTTTTGTCAGCTACATTTTAGTTGCTGGAATGAAAAGTGTAAATGAGGCTGCGTACAAATTAAAAAGAGAGACATTGCTGTTGTCTCATTGACACGCAGAAGCCCTAGGCCCACAGAAATCAGGCAGTGCCTAATGAGTATGTAATATGGTTTAATAGCAACACTATTAGTAACAGTATGTTCAGAATTTGCATAGGGTGAAGATTGGTAAAGTGGGACAACAAGGGGGAAATGTCATGTGCCTGTCCCTTTTGCCATGTTAACAACTTATCATTTTACATGATGTGGGACAGCCATACTGTCAAAGTGGGACGGTCAACTTCACTCAAGCTTTAAACAAACAAATAGGGGCTGATATTAAAATGACCTAATTGAAGTTTTTCTTCAAACACACACAACAGCACAACAGCGCACAGTAGGTCCTTTTTGTCTTTACAAGAATAAATGCAGGTGTTAAAGTGAACTCATAAGTAATCTAGTTTGCTTATTGTTTTATAGATTTAAAACATTTCTCATACTTATCATTACACATAACTTCGATAACAAGAATGATTCAAAACTTGAATGTCAACTTATTAAAACATCAAATTTCAAATGTCAGTACATATGCATTATGCAATATGCTACGGTGGCACTGGTGGCTGATAACAGGGTTGTAGGTTCGATTCCTGGGCTCGGCAAGCTGCCACTGTTGGGCCCTTGAGCAAGGCCCTTTACCCTTTTTGTTCCCTGGGTGCTGGAGTTGGCTGCCCACCGCTCTGGGTGTGTGTACTCACTGCCCCTAGTTCACTAGTGTGTGTGTTCACTACCACCAATGGGTTAAATGTGGAGGACACATTTCGCTGTACATAGTACAGTGACAAATACGTGCACCTTTACCTTTTAAACTACACAGGCGAATCATGTCTACTAAAATACCTTAAACTGTCTAAATGACTTTGTTTACACAATATATGGGCAAAAGTCAAAGAATTGTCAATGTTTTCAGTAAGATTAGACTGTCTTATCCACATGACATACCAGATCAGGCCAAATTAACATGAACGTCAGGTTAAATCCATGACACTTTCAGTTCTTTGAGCAATGCCATAGAAGAAGCACTTTTGGTTCCATATCCATATACTGAGTGATGTACAGTGTAGGAAAGTAGGGAATGGAATAAGAATAGTTTACATTAATTGGAACAAACAAATCCATCATAATGACAAAAATACAGATGTAAGTAGATGGTAGCAAAGTCCTTATTGGCAAGTCTGTTCACTCGCCAGCCATCCTTGCAACGTGACCAGGCAGTTATTTCCAGTCACACAAGACTATGTTCTCATCTCTATAAATGGAGAGAAACCGAAATATGTGAAACTGAAGCTCAGATTACTGTTTCGAAAGCATATTTTAAATTACTGACAAAATCTGACAAAAACCTTATGAATAGTCTGCAGCTTTCGGTTCAATAATGCCCCCAAAACATTTTTTGGCTTATTCTGGCTACTGGGCCAACGCAGATCTCCATATGGAGAACCAGCAAGCTGATTTATGCTGTTAACTGTAACAGACACCATATTAAGCATCCCATTCATATTTCAACCAGTGGCTGGTCACCTCATTTATAACATACATTTTTTGGCTGTTGTTGTTCACTTGTTTATTTGAAGCTGTCCCTCTGTGTAGTTGTTTCTTTATCCTTTCTGACAAGAATAGTTTTTTGCAAACCAGGTTGATTTTAGGTTCTATTAGTCACAAACGGCAAAGAGAAATAAAACATATCTAGAATCTATATACCAATATATATATATATATATATATATATATATATATATATATATATATATATATATATATATATATATAGACCAATCTTACACAAAAAATGTACTAACCTGTTTTGTACTAACAGGAAATGATGAAGCATTGCTATGCCAACATAAATCCGTGCAAGTTCTCCTGACACTTGCATCGGTACCCGTCATTTTATTTCATTTTTTCCCCAGACATGAGTAGTATCTCCCTTTAAATTTCCCACTGCATTGTGGAATAAAAGTGTCCATCGTAACCTCACTTAAACACAGACTGGTTCTAAATATGCGTATCTCAGTATACTTATGTATATTGCATACTGCATACTCAAAAACTAGTTAGTGTTAGTACTTAGTACACAATTAGGACGCACCCTGACAGCGCTCACATTTACAATACGAAAAGACTTCAGATAGTCAGGTCTTGTCAGGTAGTTGTAAGCCTCTTTCACTCAATGTCCTTGTTTCTCTCTCTCTCTCTCTCTCTCTCTCTTTTTCTCTCTCTTTCTCTCTCTCTCTCTCTAACTCGGAGAGTACTTCTGAAGATGGACACACTCCAGGGTTGTTTTCCAATTACTGTGTAGCCTTAGCAACGAAGGTCATTACAATTAGCCTTCCGTTTAGCTTTTCTCAGTGAAAAGCAGAAAATGGTGGTTTGGAGATTGTGCTGTGTAGTGTAATGTCATTGTGCTGCACTCGAGTGCCTGAGTTGTAAGTGGGCCACATGTCCTATTTAAAGACATTAAGATTAGCTGCGGGCGAATGGAAAAGACATCTAAGAGAGGGGGAAAAAGCTTCCAAAATCAATAGCAGACAGCATCTATTGTACCCACATCAGCATCCTGTTGCCCGGTACAGCCAGTGGTGATGATAAGGCAAGTGGATTTCACTGCAGTGTTCTGAATGCTGCTTCATTATCATCTTTTGCTCAGATTTCCACATGATAAATGGACTTTTTGAGCACAACATGCTATGTGCCAAAGAAATGTAGAGGGTGTTCAATATACTGGATATGTGCTTTACAGATATAATGTTTTTACTGGTGCTTTACTTGCCATATATGCATCAATGGGTCAAAAGGATTTGATTTAATATTTGTTATACAATTTGAAGTTACCATAGGTACCATAAACTCCATTTGTTGAGTATTTTAAGTTGTTCATTGATGTATAAATAACACGTGTGTGACTATGGTTGGGTTAACAAATGCTAAGATGGGATTTTACAAGTCGGTTTACTACTTTGTTATTATGCCTCAGAATGAAGCACAGTCATGAAAAAAAATGATAAACTCTGCTTTTATTGGATGGTTTACATCACAAGGACAGCCCGCGGCAGCCAACTGCATAGTCTAGCCTAGTGTAATATTGTTAGTGTAATTCTTTGCTATACAAAGAATTGTGCTTGTTTTTTTACCAGATATGGTTACTGTCCTCTCAATTATCTTGCTGTCCAATTGCAATGGTGTGCAGCTAGCTAGCTGATAAGATTGGTAAAGGGTGTCTGGTGTTGGCTAGCTGTAGCTTTTAGCCTTTTTTAGCCTTTCTTCAATATCCTCTTGAAGAAGCCATTGTGTTTAGCCTTGAAAGCCTTTCACTAGTGGGTGTGGGTGTAAGCAAATTCTGAGGGCATAAACATAAGAAGTTAAGACTGTTATGAAACAGTTCTGGGGTTTTAAAATTGGCCTGTTTTCTAGCTTTGCCTCATGTACTTTTGAAGAAGAACACAGCAGTGTCTGAGGTTCATGGTTTGTTAGTTCTAAACTCTCATTATTTAACCATGCCAGGATACAGTCTTCAATTCTAGGGCCCATTTAAATCATTAAACCATTTCTTTAAATTATATTTTTATTAATACCATTTTTAAAAAATCATTAAGAACATAAAACTCTCTTACACTGATAAACTCTACATTCTGCTGTCTTATAGACAGTGTAAACATGTTATGATGACTGGTCTAACAGGAATGGTCCAAAACTACATGGAAAAAAATATGATTACATTGACAGACATTCAAATCACTGATATTTTTAGTTTAGGCTTTTTCTTAAAACAGCAATGAATAATAGTCCTGTATATATATACTGCATCCGGGTCTCTGTACACTCATATGTGTATAAGGAGATGTTATATGTTTGTTTGTCGTGTGTGACTATGCATGTAGATGTAAGATTATGCATTTTTATGAATGTGTGTCTGGATGTGTATCTGTATGTATGTGTGCTTGCCCATGTAAGCATTCTACAGATGTTCTTGGCTGTTTTGCTTTCCACCATTCATTTCCCTATTTCCGGTTGCCCATTTTGCGCGTCTCACTGCAGTGTGCTTGGAGCAGATGGCAGGGGACTGAGGCTCCATTGCAGTAGAAAGGCGTTTAATTGCTTTAAGTAAATCGATATGGGGCGGCAGAACCCAGCAATTCCTCACACTGCATCAGTCCCTCACTGCAATTACCGCATTGATTGGCCTGTGTTAATTGAAAGCCTCATTATTAGAAGTTCACAGTAAAAAATCACAGTAGCACAGGGTTCAGCCAAAAACAATGATCTTTCCAGAGCTCCAGGTTTACTCTGTAAAAACAGGATCAGACATTTAATCACATACGGCTGAAATCACACAAATAAAATAATAATTCTTTTTATTTATATAACTGAAACCTTCTGTGGCTGAAAGTGCATGGAATGAAAAATGGCAGCAGGTAAAGTAGAAAATTATGTAATTACTAAGAAGCACATTAGGGATTCTAAGGTATTTGCAAACTAATGAAAGGCCTGTAAAAGGTATTACATTTAAATTGGGTTTTGGGCATGATATTATTAATGTGTTAATACTCGCAAGTGTGGCAAAATGGAAAGAGTAAAAGGAAACAGTAAAACTTTTTTGAGACTGTAACACTACTATTTGAATGCACAAATCAAAGACTGTATGATCTCTAGATACAAAGCATTGATGACATGCAAGTGTACAGTAGGTAGACAAACCTGCAGAAACTAGATGCAGTGTCTGGATACGTCTACAACATAGGCTTTGGCTGCTTATGGTGTTCAGTCAACAATTTCCAGTTTGAAACCAGGTTAGTCTTCAAAATCAGATCATCTTGAATAGGTCATATTGAATAACTGAGCGGGTAATGACAGTTTAAAGCATGCCATAGAACAGAGGGTGGGCAACGGGGGCTGGAGTCCAGCACAGTTTACTGATTTCCCTGCTGTAACAGACCTACAAAACCTGGCAATTAACAGATGAGTTCAATCAGATCAGATATGCTTGAACAGAAAAAACAGGACCTCCAGGACCGGAATTGCCCAAATCTGCCATAGAAGAACCACTTTCGGTTCCATAATGGGGCAGTGGCAGCTCAGCGGTTAGAGCGCCAGGTTACCGATAACAGGGTTGTGGGTTTGATTCCTGGGCTTGGCAAGCTCCCACTGTTGGGCCCTTGAGCAAGGCCCTTTACCCTCTCTGCTCCCCAGGCACTGGAGTTGGCTGCCCACCGCTCTGGGTGTGTGTGTCTGTGTGTACTCACTGCCCCTAGATCACTAGTGTGGGTGAGTGTATGTTCACTACCACAGATGGGTTAAATGCAGAGGACATATTTTGCTGTGCAGTGCACACTGTACAGTGACAAATACATGCACCTTTACCTTTAAAGAACCATGTTTGTAATTGAGACGTGTGAGGAACCTAAACAGCCTTCACTTGATGTTAAAGTTCTTCATTAATTCAAAGGTTCTTCACCCTCACACATCTCTATTACAAACATGGTTCTTTAAAAGGCAGAAAGTGAAGGGGTTCTTCTTTGGAATCACTCAGGGAGCCATTTGAAGCACATTTATTTTTTGGCTGCTGTTCATGATGCTTAAACAAGAGGTTCAAGTCAGCCATTATCCTTCTTTTTCCCACCTTTCTTGATTTGAAAAATGCTGTGGTCTTTTTTTTCAGTGCCAAATCTGATATGCAGTCGCTGCCCACTCTCAAACTCTCAAATGGCTTCAAAACTCACACCACACTTTACACCATAGCATTGTATTTTTTACTGAAACATTGCTAAAAAAGGACAAAAATAAGTGCATATATTTTTGCTCAGTGTCTTCACAATGGGATCCTTTTCCCTCCACTGTTTTCATTCTTAGTTTCTGCATCTGTAGACTATAATGCCTTGAAAGCATCTACACAGCAGTTCTTTTCTTAACATGCTGTCCAATGCTTTTACCCACTATTGTTAGCAGAGTTCTATGGGGGAAGGGGCGACTATAAAAGCTCTTTCAAGGCATGTTAGCATTAAGTCTGTGTAGTAGCCTGCAGCACTCACCACCACTCACCAACCACTACTGCCCACCATTCACTGCCCACCACTGCTTACCACCCACTATTGCCCAGCACCCAGTGCCCCCTGCAGCCAATCAACCACTATCTACGACTGCTCACCACTCATTGACTGCCGCACACCGCAAACTGCAACTGTACACCATCTGTTGCCCACCACCTACTGCCAACCATGTGGTAACCAATACCCACTGGCCACCACGCATTGCCCACCATCCGTTTCCACCTGCTGTCCCCACTCACTGCCCACCTAGCATTCTCCATGTCTACAGGCGTTCCCTGCTTTCTGTCAGTCTCCGTTCAAACTGACCTTCTTGATCGTTCCCACTGCAGCATATCCCCTCCAAGTATAATAAGGGCACCAGACACATTAATTAAAGCCTCTATTTAGATAAATGTCTGCAAGCGAACGTGACGCTCTTATTAATATTTCATACAAAAATAATTACATTCAATTTTTCATTTGGGGAAAATGGCACATCTACATTATTGCATGCCGCTTCCTCTTCTTTTCCTTTGTTTTTTTTTCCTGTACCATCTTCTCTCTCTCTCTCTCTCTCTCTCTCTCTCTCTCTTCCGTTCTATCCGTTTTACTTGTGCTCACGTTTTTTTTCTTCCTGTTTTAATGTCGCTCCCCTCAGCTACTCTGATTGGCTCAATCTGGCATCTGGAGAGAAGGCTTTGGAAATGACTGTTAATTAAAGGGCTGACAGCTTTTGGGCTGCTTGTGTGTGTGTGTGTGTGTGTGTGTGTGTGTCTGTGCGTGTCCCTGTGTGAGAGAGTGTGCGCACCTGCCACATGGCCTGACCCGGATCATACAGGTAACTGCTACAAATCTGTCAGGTGACACAACCAAATGTGACATTTTACTCATCAGTATCAGAACAGATAACCTGAACTGGCTTGTATGTTGACCACCACCAACCCAAGATCTTTGTTCCAGGCATCCCATTAAACAGAAATACTACATTCATCTCTCTTAGGTCACAAAACACAAGTACAATACACAATCTACATAATTAAACATGTTATAAATGCTGTTACATTACTGTAACTTTTATCTGTTTTAAATGAAAGTTATGATTTACTTTAAAATATATACCACATATATAATTGTGGACATCCCTTCTAATACAAGCATTCAGCCACTTTAAGTTGCACCCATTGCTGACGCATAGACAAATGCACACACACAGATTGTCTAGTCCCTGTAGAGAAGTATTGCCAATAGAATAGGACCATCTGGAGCAGATAAACATGAACCTGCCTAATGCCAGTTTGGGCTAGAGGGGTATGAAGCCCCCCAGAATTGAGCTGTGGAATAGTGGGACTGTGTTCTCTGGAATGATGGTGCTCCATCCAATAATGGGATGAGTTGGGGAGTTGGGGAAGAGGTGGGTGGTGATCATTCAACTCAAAAGCAGGATAACACACAGGGACAATAAAAGAGCAAGTGTCCCAATACTTTTCTATATATAGTGTATTTTAAAATGATAAATTATAAAATGTATCTTTTCCTGTGATTTTGCTCATATTGGTATTGATCTGTCTTCATGAGAATACTGCCACAATACCGAACAAAATCACCATTCAAAAAAGTCATAATGAGAGACTGCCTTGTCAGAATAAATAATTAACACAACAATAAATATAATCCATTGGCTTATCACGAAAAATGACCACTTTATAACACTTTTATGAAATTCACATCATTTCGTCCACCCACACAATGCTCTTGAGCTTCCATTAGAGACCTCATCACTCATTGGAATTAATTATATATTTTAAAGGTCACTTTTAATTTGTGCTGCCTTGTGCATAATTTAAGGATGTGAGTATGTATGCCTCAGCTAAAAGCAAGGCCTTATCTCAAATTAATGGAGTTCTCTTTTAAAATATAATCATCTTTGTATGAAAAAAATAAATGTAAGAAATGTAGCCTCCATCTACATTTACTGAAACCCTAAATGCTGACAATGTTTCCCCATAAGAAATATGCAAGTTCTGCTCCTTAGTCTGAGCTTTGTTTTTTTTTAGATGTTGTTCTCTGTTATTACTTGCCAGCATTCAGCAATGTACTTCAGTAAACTGGTGTGGAGTGGCAACTAACAGTTTTACAACAAAAGTATTACAACAAAAATGTAGCATATCATCAATGTCATCAGTGTCACTCAAAAACCTTAAACTCTAAACTGGCAACTTTGCAGAAGAAGGAAAAAACCTTCTTAACTTTCAAAGGAAGTCAGTGTAAAAAGATTTTACTGCACACAATGTGATAGCATTTCTTTTGATCCATTCATTATGAAATTTTGACCCAATGTATAGAACAACAGCCAGTTTAAGATTATTTTAAAAAGTGAAAAACAGCTAAAATGGGAGATATGTCTTAATGGGCTATGTTGTATTATTTTCTAATTTACATTTGATATAAAAAATCAGATTTTTGATATATTCCTCACAGTAGATGACAAAGATCAAGAAATTATATATATATATATATATAACCGGGTGGTGGAATTCTATATTTTATACATGAATGTATATATATATATATTCCTGTATAAAATATAGAATTGTGAATTAATTGGGTATGTTTGCGAATGAGTTGGCAGTTTCTGCAACTTAATGCTTGTACTGTAAGGCACACACTTGCAGTAGTCAGCCCCTCTCCCCCCCGCCCACCACCCGGTTTGGACCTTTCCTTGGCTCCATGCCTAGTGAGTGTAATTTGGATGAGTGCTGCTCGCTTGCCTTTGGGCTCATTAACAACAATATAAACAGTAATTACAGTGATCGCCTAATTAATTCATTAAAAAGGAGGGGGAAAAAAGGGAAAATGCTGTCTGGTTAAGAAGCACAAGCAAATCTTTTTTTTTTCAAGATAACAATTTTATGGTAACGCTGTTGATGTAATTAGCAATTACATGCACCAAAAATACAATTCCAATAATTAAAACAGGGTTTAATTCCTCTAGAATTCATTCCCCCTCATATTCTCCACTTCTATTGTTCAGGGAGAAGTTTTGGAACCTCCTCCCCAGTGTGAGTAATTATTCCTTTTCTGATCCACTTTTCTCAGCAGCTGAATGAAAATCCTCGCTCTAAATAAATTCCTTTGTTTTGGGGGCTATTCGGGCATAATTCAGTTGGTGGGTGATGACGGTTCTGCTCTGTGCCTAGTTTAAACGACCATGTCATTCTCATCTCTTCATTATTAGTCTTAATTAGTTTAATTAGCTTAATTAGTCAGTCGTGGCAAGTTAAAAATGATTAACATCCGACGGTAAAAGGTTGATTCATTGTGGTGGTAGATGTGGAAATACGCTGAAGTAAGAATCACCTTGATTTGAGTGATTTATGTGTGAGGCATTAAAAGAAGGCTCTTTTGTAATAATAGGAAACTTGGACATTTTACATCAGGAATAGACATAAACATACACATTTTCTCTTTGATCATTTAATAAACTGTCTCCAAAAAGGCTGTTGATCTTTCCCATATGTTACATTTGCGACTGAGGAAGTTATGCAAGTAGAGCATTGGTTTTAGAAATGTAGATGCGTTCTTAACTTTCTCTTAGTTTATCAAGAATCTGAGGACTTTATTTTTATCAGAATGCTACTAAAAATAATTCAGACTTACTGATGCTGGTTTCAGATCCTCTGAAGAAAT
Source organism: Salminus brasiliensis (assembly GCF_030463535.1). NCBI lineage: Eukaryota > Metazoa > Chordata > Actinopteri > Characiformes > Bryconidae > Salminus > Salminus brasiliensis. The sequence continues at coordinate 15,905,881 of NC_132882.1, read as the reverse complement.
ACGTTTTGAAATCTGTCCATTTGTGGCGTTGCAGACATAGACATAAAAGTTCAATTTTGACTTTATCAGTCTACAGCACTTGTTCCCAAAACTCATCTGGTTTCTCTAGATGCTTCTCTAGATACTTTGAGTATTCTCTAGATACACATCGAGTATTACAAGCTCATGGGTAAGGATTCCTATAACTCATCCATGAAGATTATGCTTGTGCAAGCAATGATGCACAGTTGAAAGGTGCACCACTCTCTTGACTCAACTAAACTTACATTTAGGTTCTTGACAGTCATATAGGGGTTTTGATTTGTCTGTCTTACCAGCATACAAGTAGTTCTCTAAGGGAGATTTCCTGATTTTCCAGATCTCATTCTGACCTGCACAGTTTACCTGAACTGCCATTCCTAAATGATAGCCTGCACTGTAGAACCGTAAGCTGAAAACAACTTTAATTTTTAAGTTTAAAAAGTGCAAACATTTAAAAAGCTTGGCTATTTAATGAAACTGACCGTTCCTAAGTACAATTGGTGATATACCTCTGGCCAGATTAGCTAATTGAGATGTGAGACCTTGATGATGACAGATAATAGACTCAATAATGTAATAGACAACCTGTGCAATAAGAGTTGCTCCAAATATTGTAAAAATAATGTTTTGGTAATAATGTATTTTACCTTTTTTAAGTATTTATAAATATTTGGTTTTACTATTCTTAAATATGCACACCTATTATGTTTATATGCTGTGTTTTAATTATATGTACAACGGAAACATGATTATTATTTAAAAAATATTGCATTATTAAAGCATTGCAATTATTATTTTCATTATTATTTCACACTTGATACACATCATTAAAATCATCAAACAATAAAGAAGTAAATCCAGCCACCGACTCACCCTGCGACCAATTTATGGGTTTACTAGATGTGTCCGAGCAATAGCCTCCCAGGACTAGAATAGAGGAACCCTGGCCTTCAGTGCCTTTCTGTAGGGTCACTAAAGCATCTACACTGACACAGGACGACACAAACTGTGAAAACATGCAAACATCTGAACTCAGGACTGTTTTAGAATAACTGGCCCACCATTACAAACTAGCTTTGCCTGAAAATTCAAAAACTTTCTTTTGCACTTTAATTAATGACCTAAGCACAGTTGTTTTTCCCTGCTAGTTAAAGTTTGGACAGTAGGTGTGCGGTTGAAGTGGGAGTTCCAGCTGTCAGTAATATTCTCTAATCAGAAGTGCGCTATCTGTTATTTATGTCTTCTTCCATCGCCTTCGGATAGGATAGCGGAGGCTGATCCTGGATAAGCTCTACTGACAGACAGCTGAGCGTGTTGAGTATGCTGTGTAGCCGGGAATGGCTGAATGAGCTGCTGGGTCACATGCGCGCATACACACACACACAGGCACAGCCATGCCAGCTGACTGAGCGCCAGCCACGGAAACTTCCCACAATTAACACAAATTACTGACAGTCTGCCAGCTATCAGTGGCTGGCATCAGCCTCAAGACTGGCAGCCAGGCAGAGAGAGGTGCAGCACAGTGCAGCAGGCAGTGTGTGTGAGCTTCCATAACACATTAACCCTAGTGTTAATGCATGTGGGCCTGTGTGTGTGTGCATGTGTGTGTGCACCTTTGTACATCTACGTAAATATTTATGAATAGATTAGATCATTTGATAAATACAAAAACAAATACCATCCCCCAGTCTAAAGTCAGCACCCCTTCACATGCCTTTCTCGCAGCATAGGAGCGTAACCATACACTTTTTCACATTTGGAGATTTTACCTCATTTTTTTTTCTTACATTTTTTATGGTCTGAAAATATATTTCACAGAGCTCTTATCACAGCTGAGACCAAAATTGTACACACAACAGTATAGATTCAAACTAGACTATACATTCAAACATACATTCAAAAATAGAAGCTAAGAATAGGGTGGCAATGATATTTCACTGCATGATAACTGTCTGATAACTGTGATGCTAAGTTTTTTTTTACTGTAAAAGAATTTTACTGTATTTTTGGTTGTTTTTTTTTTCTTTTTCTTCTTCTTATTCTTATTTATTATTATTATTATTATTATTATTATTATACACATATTATTATACCCTTAAAGGAATGAAAATAGGTTTTTGGTTTAATAAAATATTTACTAAATGAAATGTCTCCTTTTTGAAAATAAGCAAATAAGAAAGCTGCACATGAGGTGGAGCACTATTGAACCAATTTTTCCAGCTAATGATTATCTTCATTGTGGATTAATCTGCTGATTATATTTTCCATTAATTGACTGATTGTCTTGTCTTACTGTCTGAAAAATAAGTTTTTTGAAAATACATTTTTTGAATACAGTTGCCCTTTTTTTAATACCTAAAACCAGTATACAGCTGCAGTCCGCATGACTGGTTTAGATCTTTTTTTTTTTTTTTACAATGAAAAAATTAAATAAAATGCCATCCTCCTCAGAACTATTTGAATGTTTGATAAAGTCACTCTATGAGCACTGACTGACTGTTAGGCTCAGGTGTACTCATCCAGCATTTCTTTTGATTTGTGAAACATTGGCTTAGAATCATTGTCCTGCAGAAAGACCCATTTGTGAAACTTCCAGCTCATTCCTTCAGGTCTCTACAGTCTTTTTAAACAGTCATCCTTCATGATGTCATCCACTCTCTGCACCAGACACTTTTCTCAGCAAAGCAGCTCTGTGACAAGGTGGTGCCACCCCTTCACGCTTCACAGCTAGAATGGTGTTCTTTGGATTGAATGCCTCGTCCCAAAATTTACATTCTTGTTTCATCTGACCAGAGGGCACTGCTCCAAAAGACTAGGTCTTTGTCCTGATAATGTGAAACTTCTTTCTGGCTTTTTTATGCCAGGCTATGCTGATATAACTCTCTCATAGTGGTGTGTGTAGACACGTTGGTACCTGGTTACCTCCAGCTTCCTTACCAGGTCCTTTCTTGTTGCCTTTGGTTTTATTTAAGCCTCTCAGCCCAAAATTCATTCAGCCCTAGAACTTCATTTCTGTTTCCTTTCAGAACAATATAAGGTTCTGTTTGAGTCGTGCCAAAGTTTTCACATTTGCATACAATTGTTTTTACAGTTTCTCGTGGCACTTTAGTTGTTTGTGGACCTGTGGAGGTCCTGGCTAAGTTGCCTGGGGTTTCACATTGTATCAAGGCAAGCCCTTAAATACAGGCACAGGTGCAATAATTAACTTCTAATTTGGCAGTTAGCCAGCCTGAAGCTTCTCAACATCATTACATCATTTTATGAAATCTCTCAGACCGTTTCAAGAGACAGTCGACTTAATACATAAATATTAAAACATAAATACTGACCAAGTGAAAATCTCATTTAGTTCATTAAAGCTGAAATTAATCTGTTTTTTTTATTATTTTAAATATTTAGCATTAATGTAAATGCTACAGTAATGATGGAAAATATGAAATTATACTGTGAAGTTGCATGTGCTGGTGCAAAATAATGATCTTACAAAACTGAACCATAAACCATACAAAACCATAGACTGCATCATATTTTTAACTGCTCAAATCTGAAGAAAAAATAAACACACAAAATGATGTTATGTGTTAACTATCAGACACTCTTCTGGCTTAGTGTGCTTTGTGGTTTCTCAAAATACAGCAATTCAGAACTCACTGAAAAATGTTCACATGCTTGTGGCAGCTTATTTAAAGCCACTGAATAAACTATACACACGATTCCATCTGAACAGTTTATTTAGGTGATGAATGAAGTACACGTATGTCTGAGTGTATAATACTTTAGGAAATGGTTCACCCAGAGCCAATCCATACTACTGCATACATTCACACACACATACACACAATCAATGGTACAATGGTAAACACAATAAGGAATAAGGAAATTTGTAAATATGAACATGATTAATAATAGTTCCCCTCATCCTCGACTCCTTTCACCCCTGAATTAACACCCCCCCCCCCTCTTATGACCTGATCTAAATGTAGCCTGTATTACCTCTTGTATCTGGGCACATATTGAAATGCTATTGGAAAAATAACAAATAAAAATAAAAATGTGAAAGTCCTCCAGTGAGGGAAATAAATAGTTCATTAAAAAAAAAGAAAAGTTAAACAATTGCCCCCTTACCCAGCTGTAGTCAACTGGCCACATAAACTACTCTTTGTGGTGATGTTGAAAGTGTTGTTGAAAGTAATGTAATGTCTTGCATGTAATGTTGATAGTGGTAATACAGTGTTACATATACTATATATATATATATACTATTTTACCATACTACACTAATCAAAGCATGTACTCATTCACTGTATATGGCATTTGAAAAATACATGTATGGCCAAAACTATTAGGTTTTATTCATAATTATGTGATGTAGTAACAATAGCTGAATGTGAGGGAGCTTTTAGGGGGTATTAACCTCTTAGGATATCTGATTCCTATCACCACTGCTGTGAAGTTCAAATTTCCACTCCAGAGCATTTCACACCAAAGCACAGTATTAATTATATCGTTATATTTCCTTTTTTCAAACTTTACATAATAATGTTTTTGAAATTATGAAATTATGAAATTTGTTAGGAATTCACCTATCCAAGATTTGAATGTCTTACATGTAATTTCAGACAAATAAAATGTTTAGTAGTGCCTGCAGACCCTATCAGAGAGTGATTTCACAGTGGTGTTCAATGTTAAATGTAGAAAATAATGCAGCAGAGAAACACTGCCATCTGCTGGGCTGGTCTATAAATCACATGGGTAAATTTGTTTGAAGCAGGGGCAGTTTAAAAAGAATAAAACTTAACACTAATTAACAGTCCTTGCCATTGGGATCTACGCAAAGTCAAATTATTATTTAATTAATTCGTTGATTATTATTTATGTTAGAAATATTTTACGCAATATTACAGATGACCCTGACAAACGGTTCCCCGGATAGCGAGTAAGCCCATAGTCGTAGACGGTATTTTTCTTTTCTTAAAAAAAAATCCTTTCAGAATGCTGTGTAGTCTAGAACTAGGCTTAAACCCTGTCCAAGAAACTGACCCTGAGTGTAACTGAAACTATATATTTAATATGCACAATTTTATAGACGTCTATATTATATAGACCTAACTACAAATATAGACATTATTTTTTTTTTTTTATTAACAAATTTAATAATTGATATATTTTTTTTTATTTATGTATAACACAAATCTCATTATGGCAGCCTTAAAAACCTGAACAGAAGAACCAACATAAAAAGATCAACATAAAAACAAATGATCATGTTGATCATTTTAATCGCCCACACCATCGTCTTCCTTTTTTTGGGGGAAGGAAGGGTTTCTTGAGTAACAGCAGAAACACAACGCTGTTAATATTAAATCAGCACCAGCGTTACTCTTCCACTAGATGTCAGTAAAAGCATGAGTTACTTTTTTTCTCAACGCACCACACTTTTCTATTCATCATTCCCCTTCCCTGAGTACAACTTCTGACCCCAGCCTTCATTATATGCATTATATATGTGTATGAGTTTAATATAACATATGATTTTAAATAGTTAAACTGTTACTATCTGAAAGCCATGTGTCAATCAGCCAGTGAAACTAAGACCTTCACAATTCCCCAAACAGACAGCTGACTAAAACCACAGATCCACAGAAGCTGGGCTGTTGTGTTTCACAAAACAACATAATGGACCATTAAAACTGTAAAAACAAGAGCAGATCTCAATTTTGTCCAAAACTGTTCTGATCCAAACACAAACATTAGAAAGTAGCATTAGGACTGAAGGAGGGACATTTATGTGAGATAAAGGGAAATAGGGCCATCATAAATCTAATTTACACAACTGTTTCTCAAGTTGAATTCCTTAGTTTTGTGTCGGAAAGACAAGTAACACCTCTCTATACCATCTAAAAAGATTTGGGTGATTTGGGTATGGCGACATAAACGTCCATTGCTTGTTAGCAACATTAGTCTTGTACATCCCTATTTATATGTTAAACAACAAAGCCATAATTTACTATATAATTAAGAAAATAGGACAATTGAGGTGCTGAATTGTACATATGAACGAAACGGTGCTGAAATAATGAAGCATATGCAGGGAAAATAGGACATTTACTAAACTCTAAACTACTAAACTGTCCGTACTAATGAAACAGTGCTGAATTAATACATTTTATTCAGGGAAAATAACAAATAATGGGGCTAAAATTGTCCCTTATCTTGGACTGGGCCACACTGATCTACATGGGACCTGTGTGTGTGTGTGTGTATGTGTATATATGCAGGGAAATGGGCATTTAAACTACTAAACTGTCTATTTAAAGAAAACAGTGCTGGAATAATTGAATTAAAGGAAAATTGTGAATATAAACTAGTAGAAACTGTCTATAGGACAGAGTCGTCCCTCCTCTCAGACTAGGCCACACTGCTCTACGTGAGGGCGTATATGGTCGAGCAAATGACGTCAACAAGCCATTCTGGTGCCCGGCGGCAGGAGAGAGCGAAAGAGGAGCAGGCTTTCTGTTTAATTTCGCTTTTAGATCTTTTTTATTCATCCTTCCTCGCTCTTTCTCCTGTCGAGGAAAAAAAGCGTCCATATCCTGCCAGGTCCTCCACCCCTGTGAAGGTCTCCGCCGCGGTGAGTTTCTGTCTACACTAGGCGCGAGTCTGCTGAGCACGGCTCAAACTTCTGCTGCTCTTCGCTGTGCATCCCCGGAGCTGACGGCGCGTTAGCTGACTGCTAACTCGTAACATGTTGGTGTCTTCCGTGCAGCTTGTTGCCCTACGGTGGAGGTTAGGTGGTTGGATTAGCTAGATGAAACAAACACCCAACGACAGAGCTGACATGCTGCATCTTAATGCGCATCTCCTGGCGGTGTTTAGGCTTTAACAGTGCGGGACGCGATTAATTAGCTAGTCGGCTAATCTGTAATCGGAAGTCTCCAACCTGCAGATGTTGAGCAGTCAGCCGAGCTAACGTTTAGGTCGGATCAGCCCCGGCGTCTGCAGATAGATATCTAGCTAGCTAAATCACTTCAGGCTGCTTCAGTCAACGTGAACCGTGAGACGGTTTAAGTTCGGGAAAACACCTCAACAGGTCGTGTTTTTAGTGTCTTAGCTAATTAACTTCAACTAGCCGAGCCCGATTCACTGCAGGTCTCCAGTCCCCAGTGTCTCAGGATCCTGTTGAATATGCGCCTGATGGACATTTCTAATACTCAAGCAGACGTTCAATAGGCCATCATCCTTACTGAGGACTGCTGTACTGATATACATGTCCAATTAGTTGAGCTGTTCATGGATGATTATGGTGGGGTCCGATCACTTCATCAACCAAGGGCCCTAAGCTGTGCGTTTTGAGGCATTAAACAGCTTAGGAGGCTTGAACTAATTGAGCGAGCCGCTGTTGGGGATTGTATAACGGTTTTAGTCCTCTAGTCTTTCTTGTCAGGCACTTGGCAAGTTATGCCCATCGCTCCTGCAAACCATGGAGCCACAGGTGCATGGAAAAGGTTTGAGCATCCCTGGTCAAAGTATCTGTTCTAGTGAATAGCTAAGTGAGCAAAATATGAGCTGACCCCCAAAAAGTAACTACAAAGTAGGGCTGGGCGATATGGAAAAAATACTGTATCACGATAGACGTGATCGCAGACAAAACGGCCACCTCTAGCATGAAGTTGTTTAATATTTTGAGGAAGATCACCTTTTTATCACTGTCTTTTACAGTTCCAGAATAACAGAAGAAAGGAAAAGGGTCCACAGCAAAAGTTTGGGCACCCTGCAAGGTGCTTGCAGTATTTGGCAACACTCTTAGGCAAGTATCTCAGCTTTTTTTTTTATAGCCAGCTTAGAGTTTTTAAGTTCTTGTTTGTGGGATTTGTGGCCGTTCTTCCTTGTAAAGGCTGCTAGTTCTGTAGGATTCATCGGTAGTCTTGCATGCGATGATCTTTTCTGTTCTGCTTATGTTCGGGACTGTGAGAGCCATGGCAACCTTCAGCTTGCACCTCCTGAGTTGTGGATTTTGAGGTGTGTTTAGGATCGTTTATCCTGCTGTAGGAGATTGTGGTGTTTTCTTTGAGAATCTACTGGTATTTAAGTTTTTTTTTTTTTTTTACATTTTTTTAAAGAAATTGATTAATTACAGAGAGGTACATATAAGGTGTTATAAAGCACAATTTGTTTTTAAATTTTAGGTCTAATTTACCAAGATTAAACTTACCTGTATAACTCTGACAACTCCTACAGGCTCACTGGTCATTTTGAATATTATTTGGGTTAGGTAGATATTGTGAACCCTGCCTCCTGCCATCAGTGCTGTAAAGAAGGTTGATACACTTCTCTACAAAGAACCATTTCAGGTCAGACCACTTCGAATGTTGTCTGTATCTCAACCCTTAAAATGTGTCGAAATTTGAGATGAATTCCAGCCGTGGGCTGTAAGTGGGAGCAGGCCAGTGTCTCAGCACTGTCGGAGAACAGTCTGTGATGTGAAGTGAAGAGCCTGGATGTTCGATCGCTGTGTCTCCATTCACACAGCAGGTAGAGGGGCACAGTTCAAGCTCCTAAACTGACACGCATGTGCAAAAGAGCAAAGCTTCTTGAAGCTTTGCAGGAGCTATCAAAGAGTTCCAGTGGCTGACAGCTGGACTTCTCAGTGAAGATTTTCTTTTGATACCGTAGCCGCGTCCTACTGTGGCCACGTTCGGCTGTTCCTTTAAATAGTTCCTTCAAACCCTAAATGCGATAGAAAAATGTTCCTACAAAGTCACTTTACTGTGTATCAGATATGTATCTGATTTCAGTTCCACATATGATCTGCGTCACATTCCTGAAAAAGATTGGATTTGGGCCACTTTTATCTGCAGTGTGAAGGGTAGCCTACCATTGGTGACATCCAAGGTTTATACAGACACTTCTTAAGAATTCTTGAGAAATTAAACCAAGCAATAGATCTGAAATCTAATAAAGATGGTGTTTTGCAGGTGAGTTGTTTTTTTAGCGGATGGATTGAAGGAGCTCCTTCCAAGCCCTCCCTTCACAAACCCCTGGTAATCTAGAGCAGATGGAAATTAGTGACAGTGATGCAAACCTAATAGCACACACAATTGTATGTTCCTGTGCCAGATCTCCCCACTTGTTTTCTTCCTGTATTTTGGCAACGACTGCACTAACACACACTATCTGCCATGAGAGAGCTGGCACACAAAGTAAGCTTGCTGGTCTTTCTGTCAATTTCTATCACTGCTAAAGCTGAGCCAGTAAAGGCATGTGGGGATAATGACAGCACAGTCATCATCAGGCTCTCATGGTTAGTTTCTCATCTTAGTAGACCGGAAAGAGGCCTCGTCTTCCAGGTCTGGAACTTCTTGTCACTGTGCATTTACTTTGTTTTATTTATTTCTTTATTTTTTTTTAATTGTTGCCATGGTGGAGATTATATTGAGAGTCTAATAAATTCAGTGGCATTGTCGCAAAAAAAAAAAAAAGAATTTCTCACACCTGTCCCTTTTACATAACCAGTTGTTTTTTCCTCATGCAACATTATGCGTCTGATATGACTTACTGTTGTTTATGTGGGTGATGATTGGCACTCATTCACTGAAGTGAATGTTGTGCTGAGGAGTACTGCAGGAACACTGCAAGATGTATTGCTGAAATAGCCTGATTGTAAACTGTTAAATATGCAGTGATAAGTCTTTTTACTTTTTTACTTTTATACATACGCCTGGTCAGTATGTTACTGTAAATGGCTAAGTGAGTAAAGGATGACCTGATTTCGCACAGGCTTAAAGTTATAGATTATGCATTTCTTCTATATTTTGTGCAGGAATGCTTTATTTGCATCTTTTACTGTGTCAAAATAAAAGAGAAAAAGGGCATAAGCAAACATTTGGGAATCCTGGCCAGTATTTAATACAAAATGTGGAGGGTTTCTTCTGATGACGCTTCTATTACGGTAATTTTTTATTAATTTTTTTTTTTTGTCATACTTGACCTCCCCAGCTCCTTTTGAAATGTGATTTCTTACATTACATCATGAGGAAACAGTTTCCTGAACAGTTGTATCTTCTTAAATCTTCTTTGAGCGATTTTGGACATCAATTATTTACATTTTCTAGACGGTTAAGGAAGGGTTTGAGGAGTCAAATTTGGCCTAAAAGAGAAATGGGTGAGGTCATAGAGATCTCTGTGTGAGTTGTACTGCTGAAGCATCTGCTGAAGCATCGGAGCATCTGTAAGAGGTAATGATCTGATATCTGGTTAACTCCAGGGAAGCAGAAAGAAACATAAAAAAGGGGGCTTTTTTGATGGAAGACTCTTTCATAAAGAAAATAAAATGTGGAACCACTTATTGTGAATCGCACGTTTGTTCTTTTTTTCGTTGTTTCGTTGACCTTTTGACAGATTTATATTTTGTTCCATATGACTGAAATGTTTATCCCCAATCCCCAGTCTAGAATTTGTCGTCAGTGTAGCAGTTATTTTTGTAACACATGACCCATTATGATTAATTCTTCGTCTGGTAATCTGCTAGAACTGTAGATGCACAATGATATCGTCCAAACCAATGACCTTAACTACCTAGAGGCCCATGCTCATTCCCTAAGGAACATGTGTGTCAGTCAGGCCGTGGCAATTATCCTACTAGTGTCATTGAGGCAGTAGACAGCTGGCAGGCATCTGCCCTGTGGGTTTCACCCCTCATGGCTTGGAGATGTCATGAAACCAAATATTTGGTAGTCGGTATCAATACCTTTGTGCAGCTTGACTATATATTGATTAGTCCTACCAGCTTGTTTACCTCTAGCCAGCCACTTAAGCTTTCAATAGGTAATCTGGGTATTGTACAATTCATATGTTTGTGTTCAAAATCTCCTGAAGCTCTATTTGTTGTCAAGACATTAAAATGTATTGTGCTTGGGATGTAAAGTAGAAATTGAATGGACACCATAAACAAATTATAAACCAGCATATAGGAAATGACAGCTTTGAGAATTAATGTCTAAGCAGATGCAATTCTGAGACCCTCTCTTGTAGCTCCACAAAAATGACAGTGACCGTGAACAAAGAGTTGGCTTACAGCTTGTGGATTGGAGAGGCAAGAATGCAGTATTTGTGGCGGGTTTAGTGTCAAAAAGACATCGTCCTGCCAAAATGGCCCTGACCCAGCGACTCATGAACTCCACAACACCTTTAGAGGTCTTGTGTGGTATCTGGCAGACAGGTCAAATCCTGTTACGTTGCGAGGAGTTGCAACTCCATGGATGGCATAAAAAACAGTTAGGGCTGTGCGATTTTGGAAAAGACTGACATTGAGATATACAGGAATTTTCACCAGATTTCTCCTATGGTTAAAAAAACTTCATGATATTAATAATGCTCTATATTAATAATGAGGTTAGACTTAAATTATATTTGGCAGTTATTTAAAACAAGAACAGTGCATATTTTCCTTTTGTATCAAACAAGATGTAGCATAAAGTGCATGATTAAGTTTGCTTTACATGGCGTTGTTTTTCCTGCAGTGTGAGTATTGCACATTCACACAACCTGGAAAGTCATGGAAAATAAAGATGCTAAAATCCAGTACTGAATAGTACTGTACTGAAATAACAAAAACAACAAAAAGTACTTAAGTTATGGTAAAAAAAAAAAATTATGTTTGATATAAAACACAAACCTTTACAGTAGCTTAATTTTTCATATGACTAATTGATGCCCGTTTTATATGACCATGCACAGTTTTGGCCATAGTATCATGAACGTGCATTATGTTGTTAACTTTCAGCTACTAGCGTGGACTAAACATTTCCATTATCAAATTACGGGAAAATGTTTACTGTTTTGGTACTGGAAAAGTCATGGGAGTCTTTTTTTATTTTATTTATTTATTTATTTTTTAATTGGTTAAAGTGTATGAACCCTGATAAAGTTTGCCCATTTGTCCTGCTTCCAAACATCACCTCCTGACAGGTGAGCTGTATTAGACACCAAGTGAACAGTCAGTTCACCCAGTCATAAGTCAGTTTTTTTCACAGATCGGTGTATTTTGTTGCTTTTTAAAGTTTTTAAAATAAGTTGTACAGAGGAAAAAAGATTTTTGTATATTTGGTGTAGGTTTAGGGTTGCGGTGTCTTAATGGTGGGCTAAAAGAAACTTCCTCTTGAGCCACACTTTGGTCGGCCTTGGCCTACGTAAAGCCTGCATTTAACTAGGGTATCAGACGAGATTAAAACAAGTCAGCTTTAAATAGCAACTTCTGGTTTTATACTATAAAATGTGTTTGGCAATAGATAACGGCACATTAATACAATGCTCTTTGATTACAAAGGGTTTTTCATTTAAGGCAAATGTCAAAAACTGGCAAACTTATGAAAGCTCTGTTCACGGTCATGCAAAGTGCTGACATGAAGTGTGTAATAAAAGATTGATTCATGTTTTGGAATTCAGCTTGAAGTAGTCCTCCTTTGGTTTTTAATTGAAAGAGATTTAAATTGTGTGTGTGGGCATGAAGAGAATTTGGTATCAGTGCTTCAAGCACTCAAGATGGTCTAAAACTAAAGCAGAAGTTAACAAGTAGTATTTAATATGTCTCTCTGTAGTTGTCTGGAGTTGTAACAGATATCACCCACTCAGATCTTTTGGCAGAACGTAACCACTGTTCCAAGATGAATCATCCGGCTGTTCATTGTTTCAGATTCGTGACCAGCCAGTCTTCATGGTGAGGTGTGAACGCTGCATGCGGTTTGCCTCCACGGAGAGAACAGTGCAGCTACAGCAAACACATTAAGCTCTCTATCTGAAATGAGACAGGAAGTTTTTCTGCGTGAGTGGGCTGAGAATCGTGACTGTTGGCTCTGCCGCGAGGAAGGGAACTGAAAAAAAAAAAAAAACTCAAGTAAATGTAGGCGTGCAACCCCCCCACACACCTAGCCCCCCCAATACACACGTACACCTGCTAGCAGCTCCACGACTACCTACTGTATACTGTGCGCTTGAGCAGACGCCCACATTGCCGTGACAGGTGTCCAGCGCGACAAAGACATGCTGCTGTTGTCTCACGCTCTGTCTTTAAATTGTAGGTGGTTGATGAGTGCTTTCAGGCTGTATGTGTAATAGTTAATGGCAGGGATGGGCATTTTGATCAAATTGTCGCCAAGCTTCGAGGACTTGGTAATACTGCATTGTGCAGCACTTCTGTAAAGTTTTGTGCGTTGTCATTTAAGGTAGACTGTACTTTTGATTTTTGGAATTGACCACATTTAAAATCTCCGAGCACCAGCTAAGAGAGCCTGAAATAGAGCTGAGTGTGTAATCTTGTGGTTATTAGAAGTCTAACCCTATTAGAAGTCAGTATACCAGCTCCGATACAACAGCTAACAGACGCCTGTGCTGACCATCACAGTAAAAGGAAGTGCAATCTACCCACTCCTGCGTGAGCATGGCCAGTTGTCGGGCTGCTGATGGCAAGCAGCATGACCTGGGGTTTGAACCAGTGGTCCTCTGATCATAGTGGCGTAGTGGCCTTGGTCCACCAGACCACTCAGAGCCTGTGCATTGCCATGTTAGTAATTATCTCGTCACAGCATATGGAAAAGGTTAGGCATGGGTTTTATGGGTTTTCTCATGTATGGAGGCTTTCGAGTGAGACTTTGTGTTGACGTATGTGTGTGTAGATGTGGCAAGGTGAAAGTAAGTGCAGCATTTGGCATTTTCAAATGTGAAAAACTGTTTCCAAAATTTTAAAGGACTTCTGAGAGGAGCCACGCAAGTTTACTCCTCTACTCTGCTGTGACATTAATGCGTAAATCGAGGAGCCACTCTTTTCTCCGCCATTTATCCTCTGATTTCTTATCCTTTGCGAATCAGTCATTAACTTTGCAGACGTCATGTGGTGAAATTGAATGAACCCTGTGTAAAACTAATCCTGTCCAAAAGGGCTTAAGCCTTTTGAGATGACCGGGTAGCTTCTGTGCTCGTTAATGTTAGGTTTGATGTCACCGAGCTCTGTGTATACAGTGCATAATTTAAAGTGTTAGTTTAAGGCCCAGTGCTCCTTTTTAACCTGCCTTGCTGTTTTGCAGAAATCTTGCCAGGAGCTGCTGCCGTTATCCCTAAATGAAACGGGGCTGTTTCAAGAGCATGTCAACATTAATTGGAATAGATGAGCTCTATTTAATATGTTACCTGGGTTTTGCCAGGACATTCTTGGCAATCACAGCTAGTTCTGCTTCCACCACTGAGAACTTTGTTCAGGGGGAGCTGCGCTGGCATTCAGTAAGGTGTTAATGCTGTGTTCTGGCAGTCTGTGCTCTTATGTACAGCCTCTTATCCCAAATGATTTCAGATGATTTCTTTTTTTGGTCATTAGAAGTTGATCATTGTTTATTTATCTGCTTTTCTGTTTCACCATTACATGCAGGAGTGGGGCGTTGTATACTTCAGTTCTGAAAATGAGGTGTGGCTGTACAGTAGTTCATGAAAGAGGGGGGGGGAAGAAAAGTCTGATTGCCATAGTGTATGAATATTTTAGGGTACATGAACTACATGTATAAACTAGGTGCACAGGACTGCCAGATGATGTAGGTAAAACTACTAATGTTCTTTTGGATATGCAGCGTTCTACCAAGCTATTTTTAAACACTGCATAGAAGGCAAGGTTTATCTTTGCTGCTACAATAGTTTTACAACATACAGTAAAACCCTTGTGCTGTACCTCAAACTGAAGAGTTAACTTTATGGCCACCCTATTAATAGGCTGTCTGTGTGTACGTATGTTTTAAATTGTCACCAGGTTCAGTGTGTGACTGTCTGTCATGTGTAAAGGTGAAGTGGTTCTTACGTTGTGTTCAGGTTGGAGAGCAAAAAACAAATGACAAAAGACAAATTTGCTACTAAATAAAAATGGCTGTAAGAATCAAGTAGTACATGTTCTTGCACACAAGATGTGGTGTGGTGCTATGGCAATGATTGTACTTTACAACAAATGACTTAATGTTTCTTCTTAGCATTCTGACTCCTTTAAACACACCTGATTGACTCCTCGGCTGATTAGCAAGGCCTTCATTAGTTGAACATTGAGCTTTAGAAGACAGAAAACACTAATCTCTGCAGATATGGAAGGAATTGAGCTCCCGGCTACACTTATCTCCATAACTAGGGTTTTGTCTGTTTTGGCCTTCTGTCCACACGAAAACAGAATGAAAATGAAAAACGCAGACGCCACAACTCCTGCATAGAGCTGGGCGATATGGTAAAAATGCTATACTATAGATGTTGTCACGATAACAAAATGTATCACGCTACGATAAAATATTGCCATATTGCCCAGCTCTGTGCATACATGTTTATGGCTGAATCTCAAATACCTCCTTACTCCCTTTATAGTAAACACCAGAAGTCATAAAACTACAACATCTACATGCAGATAGCACTACCTATTTCAGATGTTGCCATATAAAAAGATTGTGTGTGTGTGTGTGTGTGTGTGTGAGAGAGAGAGAGAGAGAGAGAGATTTGGGATTGAGCTGCTAAAGACAGGAATTCCTGTATATTAAAATACCAAATTAAAGCCAATGTAGTTTGTTGTTCTATTATTTATGTTCAGCAAAGATATGCCTCATAAGTTTGGTAGTCCTCATGTTTGACTAACTGGCCTGCTGGCAGTGGCAGCAGAAGTACCTTTAAACCCTTGAATGACCATTGACCATTTCCACATTTGCTTTTTGATATTTTTTAATGTTGATTTTAATGTAGTAGAGATGTGCAATTGTGAAGAACTTTTGTATCAAGTGGAGGTTTTTTTAGACCCTTTTTTAGGTTCTTCACACTCACACATCTCTGCTACAAAATGGTTCTTCTGTAGCATCGCTCAAAGAACTCTTTGAAGCACAAGTTGTTTAAGGATATTTATTTTAATTGAGAAATAAAATATTTGTGAAAATGGTGTAAAATTAACTTCATTAATGTGTTAAAATGAGCCTATAGTTTGAGCTTGTGAAAAGTTCATGCTATCTGCCATAGATGTTTCAGTGCTGCGTTCTCTCCACTGGCTTCCTGTAGCTGCCCGCATCAGATTCAAAACCCTGACGCTGGCCTACAAAGCCAAGAACGGACCAGCCCCTCCGTATCTGATGGCAATGGTCAAAAGCCGATTCGCACCAAGAACCCCTTGAGCTTCAAGTACGGCTTGGCTCGACCCGCCATCCCTCAAAATCCACGGAAGACAAGCGTCCAGGCTTTTTTCTGTCCTGGCACCAAAGTGGTGGAACCAGCTTCCCCTGGGTGTCCGAACGGCCGAGTCGCTCGCTGTCTTCAAACGCAGACTGAAGACCCACCTCTTCCGAGAGTACTTGGACGAATAGAGTACTATGGTCACCTTATTGTATTGTGTTTAGTAATGTCTAAGCTTAGAGGTATCTTTTGAATTATTAGTCTATTCTAACTAGCTGAGGTTTTTTCTTGGGTAAATAGCAAAGCACTTTGTAAGTCGCTCTGGATAAGAGCGTCTGCTAAATGCCATAAATGTAAATGTAATGTAATGCGGTATGGCCCAAGATTTAAAATAAACCAGAATGTTAGAGGCCAGACTAACAGGCTGTTGTTGTTTTGTTTTTTTTTACTGCAGATCGGCTGGTTTGGGGCATTTCTCTCTGAACAGTGGGGAAGATTGAGGAAGTCCTGCCAGCTCTGTCTGTGAGTACTGAGTGTGGGTTTATGTTTGTGTTTGTTTGTTTGGACTTTGTTTGCTCCCCCTTAACATGAGTGTTTGTCCTAGCTTCTTCCCACACTACACTCTGTACAATGTACTTTCTTTTCATTAAACATGTCCATCAAGCAGTGTTTGTAACCCTCCGCCATGTCCTTTGGCTATGTGATGGCGTGCAAAGTATATAACACTTTGCAAAGTGTACTTTAAGTGGAGAATGTGGCATGCTCCATTAGACCCACTTATTTTCCATTTTGTGGTGATATGTGACCTGCCCTATGACTCTGGAGCAGAACTCTAGCTGTAGTGCCTGTTCTCTTTCCCATGACTCACTGGTTCTTGAATGAGGGAGGGGAAGATTCCCATGCTCTGAGATACACTCCGACCCTGACCACTCACACACTCGTCACTAAGTTGTGTGTGAGGGATTCACGTTTCCTCATGGGTCTAGATGCTCTCTTCCTCAACATACACACCACAGTGTTATCAATGGAGTGATGATGATAGCGGAGAGTTTTTAGCTATGAATAAATTGCTGTGCTGCACCCTGAGCGCCATCATTCCATATAGGGCTTGAGAATCCGCTGTCCTCACGCAATATTCAGGGCTGGATTAAAATAGCCCTAAATAACCACCTAATGGACGTGCCAGGGTGTAGCCTGATGACAGCTTTGTCAGGATTCCAGCACTCCTTAGCCTACTTAGCCAGGGATAATATGGTTTCAGTTGAATACACAATGCTTTTTATTTGCAGTGATTTTTATTAGATTTTATTCATTAAGTCATTTATTTATTTCCACAAACACACGAATTTCTAAACTGTACTGTTTTCATTATGTAAAGTAGAATTTTATAAACACTGAAGTTTTCCCTGATTTGGGTTGGTTGGACATCATGGCTACAGGGAAGTGTGTATACATGGTTGCATGGATATCCAATTAAAATGCTGACCAATAGACAAAATCCAGATGGTTCTGGCCGTCTCTGCGCACAACATAACAGCTCTGCTCACACATAACAGATGAGTTTGCGGCTGAAACTAGAGTGACCGTGACTGCATGATCCAATCAATAACTGTATAATACAGATTACAGACAGTCAGTGGTTCATGTCTGTCATAATGGTAGTCTTGCTCTTGTCCATACAGCATGTGGATTTTTTTATTACAATGAAGGCTCTCATTAGGAGGCAGGGCAGCACTTTGTTAGTATAATTCATAATATCGTTGCCCCTAAATAACAACTGGCTGTAAAATGAAAGCGGGTAGTGGGTTTCTGTTTATTTTTTCCCTCATGATATTTATGATTTTGAATGAAGGTAACTGGCAAAAATATAAAGAAAATGCATTTTTATTGTTGATTAAAATCTGCTTTTAGTAGAAGAAAACTGAGCTGACAAAACAATTAAATAAGCTTTGAACTGCAAAAAGTGCCTATAAATATAAGGACCTCAACAAATTTATTCTGGTTCAGTCTTGCTGCATTCTGCAAGCAGGACATCATGTATTTACAGCTGACTTGTCCCTCTGTCCCTTTTCTGCCGCTGCTCACAGTTGGCGCCTGCACTGACCAGTGTGGGAGAGTGTTACGTCATGTATTAAGTGTCAGAGTTTGACACGTGGTTTATATACGTGTGTGTGTGTGTGTGTGTGTGTGTATATATATATTTAGTAATTTTGACTATTTTGAGCAGGTTAGATGTTTGGGTAACTTATATATATATATTAAGTTACACAAACATCTAACCCACTCAAAATATTAAAAAATAGTGTGAATAGTAAAATAAAAATACTCATTGAGAAGTATATCATCTCATGCATCTCATACAATGGGTGTTTTTAAGCCAGTTAATCAGTGTTGATCGTGCTGTTGTCAAAAGCACTGCAGAGATCTCAAAACTAACAGCTTCTAATCAGGTAGCAGCTTTCATGCCTAACATTCTGTTGTTCAGTAGGGGTGCGTCCTGTACAAGTCTAAGGTCTCGGCCTAATGCCCTGTAACCACAAATTTAAGCTTAGGAAATATTTCTTAATCACTTAACATTTCTGTCATAGGATCTTACATAGTTGTAGAAGTCAGCTGAGGGACCATGCCTCAGGGGGCTCTGTCTAAACTTAGATGTTGGAGAAATCTGATGGATGCTTATGTCATTCCTGGCAAATTTTGCTAGTTTTGCACTGTTTGCTAAATGCTGTGCGTCATTCAAGTGAGCAGATGTGGGTTTCCTCGGCAGGTAACGGCATGCCTGCGGTGCGACCTGCATGGCTCGACCTTCCCTGTTGGCACAACAGCATTTGTCATTCTCTGTCACTGTTGATGTTTTAAAGGCCATGTGTGTGCAGCACTCTCATAACTAAACACTGTTTGACATTACAACATGCCTGACCTTTTTTTTTCTTTTTTTTTGGGGGGGGGGGGCCTTGTGCATTTGCTATATTAAATATAGTCAAACTACAACAAATACATGTAAGGCCCAGTGCATTCCTAGCATTCCAGATGCTGTCTGTTCTTATTGAGGAGGCTGTCCTTGGCCCCTGCGTTTTCCAGGCTGGAAAGCCTTATGCTTCTGGCACGCAGTCTTTTTGTGAATCGTTCAGATGCATCCATCAGAGTACCTGCTTGAAGGTTCTGTTTCTTCTAAAGTTCCAAGTATTTCACCTCAGACTTTCTGATGGATATGATTTTAGTATGTCTAGCTTTTTGTATGTGTGTATATATATATATATATATATATATATATATATATAATGAGCTTGATGAAGATCTTAAGAAAACAGCACTTCTTTTTTTTTTTTTTTTTACAGGGCTGTTAATTGGATAAGCATGTGCAAGAATGTAAATTTCTATTTTCCATTGCTTATGACCACATAGCTTTACATTTGGCCAGTAGAAATGTTAAGAAAAGAAGAGTTTACAAACGGATGGCGTGGTTTCTAGAATGTGAAGTGTTCTTTCGCTGCTAGGTTAGCAAAAAAGTGGATGTTCTGTGAGTGGCAGGACCAATAATAACAACATGCCCAAAAACAAAAACCCCAAAAAACACCACATTACCCACAGTTGCTTACTGACAGCATAAAAGCTGTGTTCCTTTGAAAATGACATTATCCTTGACCACTGAAGAGGTTGTTCTTAAATTAAAAAAGAGAGAGAGAAATTTTGCCGGATGTATGCCGGACACCCCTGCCCCCAAGATTAAATTTCTCCACAGCTTTTTCAGGTGCCATCAGTTCATTTGTTGACTTTCAATCTTGAGAGCCCAGCCATGGCTGCAAATTCAGCTGTCCTTGACACCTCTCATTCAGTGTACTGAAGCAGTACTGAAGGAAAGACCTCCAGTGACTCATGACGTTTTTTTTTTAAGTGCTGGCATATTCTAGACTGAATGTTGAATGACTCATCCAGTGTGCCGCTTGATAGACCCTTCAGAATGAATCTGGCTTACAATCCCAGGTTGTGAAGACTTGAACAGCTGGGTGAAGGCATTCTGAATTTGCAGAGCACAGTAAATTTCAGCAGAATGTACAAGACTAAAATCTAGAAGCATCACTCATTATGCCTCATTAGTGTAATGAAAACCTTGTACCACATACAGTTGTTGAAGTTTGCATGTAGAAACACAGACTACTTTTGTGAACTGCAGTACTTTTGTGAACATAAATTAGCACAGTGTCCGTGGTACATACATGCATAATGCAGTGTTAACAGAAGATGATCTGCTGCACAAAAACGTCAGTGAAGTGGGTGCAGCGGTATAGCTAACTAAGCCGCAGTCTTAAGACTCGCTGTCTGGTCACTTAACCATGTAACACATTTTTGTCTATACTCATCTTAATTTGCTTGATTGTTAAAATTTCCTGTCACTTCACAGCATTTGGTTTATGCTCGTATCATGCTCAAAGTGTATGCAGTCTAAAG
Source organism: Salminus brasiliensis (assembly GCF_030463535.1). Classification (NCBI taxonomy): domain Eukaryota; kingdom Metazoa; phylum Chordata; class Actinopteri; order Characiformes; family Bryconidae; genus Salminus; species Salminus brasiliensis. The sequence continues at coordinate 15,885,244 of NC_132882.1, read as the reverse complement.
TAGGCTACTCCTGTGACCACTGATCATAAAGTAGCTAGCTATGCTAACCCAGCATGCCAACAGGCTATTTAACGTTATGTATAGCAACTAGCTTCCCAACACAACACAAAAAGATCATGTTGTGGAGCACCATATGACATGTCCACCACCTTCAAAGAAGAGGACCTGCACCCATGGTTCATGGTGCAAAATTCATATGTCTACTCTTACCATTTGAGATGTGACAGGAAAACCAACACCAGAACATCCTTACCTAGAGAAATGGCTTGGTGGTAAAGCGGAAGTTACGGGTGCTTTGTGAGGTTAGCCATTTCTCTGGATAAGGATGTTCTGGTGTTGGGTTTCCCTCCACAAAGTTATACAAGCAGACATATGAAATTCTTGGGGTGTGGGGTGTCTTACATTTAGCATCTTTTTGTGTTGTTTGGGCAAAATCCTCCTTTAATTAAGAATAGTATAGTACTCATTGTATATTATGGCTGTGGTTGTAATCTATATTGGCTGCAAAGTAAACAAAGATTCTCCATTGTTGTCATGAAAAATGAGGTGAATCGCTCTGTTGTAAATGATTTGAAATGCCTTCTGTTTTCCCTTCTCACAGTCCAAATAATCCCAAATCCCCATTAAGTAATGAGTTTTCAACACTGTTCTATCTATTGTTCTTTTCTGTCTGCCTCCTTTTCTCAGTATGGATCTCTTATCAGCTCCACGTCCCTTCAGACCAACAGTGTTGGGTAATCTTCTCACACTGCTTCCATTGGATGCTTCCACTTCCAGTGTCGTCGGTGGTGTAACTATCTATATTTTGGCCCTGCAAAATTGTGATTTTGATCCCTTGTGATGCCGCAGCCATCCAGTGCTGGTTGTTAGAACCGTAGTAGGACTCACGCACTCTCTCTGTGGGTGTTAGGTGTCCAATTTAACAGCTGCTGTTTTTTTTTTTAATTATTATTATTATTTTCCTTTCTCCTTGCTTATGCAAGTTTTTTTTACACTTTTAATCGTCTTAGGATCTTCAAATCGTCTAAGTTAATATGAAATATTGGACTTCTTGACATTTTGGTTGAAAATCAGACAACAATACATAGTTTTCTTTTCTTTTCCCCTCCACTCTCTTTCAGAGGTCATCTATTGACCCGGTATGCTTGGTTGCATATTGTTAATTGTTATTGTTCTTCTTCATCTTCCCGCCCTTGGAGCTAATGGAAGGCTTCTGAGGGCGCACCTAGCTTTTAATCTTTGCTCAATAAAGTACGTACAGTTTGTATTTGAGCCAGTTAGGGAACTCTCTGTGCTCCCGGTGGCATATCCATTTTAATCCTTAAACTATGCTCTAAGTGTAAATAATTCACACTCGCTGCCTCGCAGTGAAGTCTACCACACGTTTTGGGTGCTGTACCCAGGCACTCGAGTCCCTTTTCCTGTTTGTTCTTTGACCAATTTCAGCAAAGATCTGCCTTTTATTTTATTATTTTTCTAATTTTATGAATAAAAAAAAAATCAATCTCAATTGCATTTCTTTGAGGCCCCGGCCTTTGAGTTTACTCCCCCTCCATCCATGTCACTGCTCTGCCCTATAGAACTTATTTCTGCCCTTCCTCTATCAGCACCCCTCCTTTCTCTGGCTCTCTTGTCCCTTCTATTCAACAGACTACCAGATGGTATTCAAATCAGGCCCCTGGTGTAGAAGCGAGGTTTTCCACGCTCTGAGGGCCACAAGGACAGTTAACCCTGAAACGGTGACCCTGAGAACCTGAAGTGCCTCCAGTCCATTGTGATGGAATCCAAAGAAAAGAGCTGACCTCCTGTGAGGCCTGTTGTTCTTCAGCCCTAGTGACCACAGCATATGCATGTAATTATTAGCACCCAGAACACGGGGCCTCAGTCACCAACCGTTCTTAAGAAGAAATGTCTTCTTTTAAAACCCACTTGTGCAGTTTTTGCAAAGACTCCAACGTTCACCAGTGTTTTCTTATTTGGGTTTTTGGGATTATTTTACAAGGACAGTGGGATCAATCATTAGAAGAGCATCGCTGCGAACAATTCTGTGGGTTAAACTTACCATGAATCTGATGTTGGCTTTTTCTCAAGAACAAATGTAAGAATATTCTTAGGAAGATATTTGTGAATGAGGCTCATTCTTGTGAAAGGGCCAAAACCGAGAAATGAAGCATGATGAGGAAATGTGGGAATAATGAAGTCAAACCACTGACCTCTTTGGAATGTTTTTTGGTGTGTGTGTGTGTGTGTGTGTGTGTGTGTGTGTGTGTGTGTGTGTGTGTGTGTGTGTGTGTGTGTGTGTGTGTGTGTGGCATAATTGTGCTCCCCCGAAGACATTTACATGTACCGTTAGATAAAATCTCTTCTTTTACTGTGTAATAGCACTTGTCCTTGTTTCTGAAGCAAATGGATGCTCAAATTCTTATTCTTTTGTTGTCTTTTCTTTTTAATTAGTCCCTCAGTTTCAGTAATGGCATCATAAGCACTGTGAAGTTTCTATGAAGAAGTATAGAAGTGGTGCTGGACAATATGACTGCAAATCAATATCAAGCACTTCTTTACTTTTTAATAAGTAGCTTTTATTGTCATCAGACCCCTTCCTCTTTTCATTAATGCCTGTGGTCAGAAACGCTGTACTCTTGCCTGCTGCTGTGTGCTTTTGAGTACTCCTGAAAGTAAAATAAGAGATCCGGTTCTTTAAACGCAGTCCTCAGTTAATAGCGCTGCAGTGACCAATCACTTAATTTACACATGCTCACGCTCTCACTCTCTCTCTGAGACCCATTCTGAAACAAAATTCTCAGTTAATCCTCAGTGCTGCAGTGACCAATCAGTTCGGTTACAAGCTTTATCTGTCATTTTCCTTCTCTCGCTCTCTTTCTCTGTCTCGCGCTCTCAGTCTTTCAGTGCAGCCTCTGATGGATGACCTATTGAAATCACTGCACAGCCGTGTGCCTGTTGCCAAAGCAACGAAGGCTCGCTTCTGCTTTTCATGTGATCATGTGACCGGGTGCTGACGTTAGAGGGGGGAGGAACTCGGTCCGAGTTTGGTTTTTTCGTTTGGCTGCTTTGGGCTTCGAAGAATCTTGGGAGTTATTGAGTTGACAAGGCTGGTCTCACACACTTGCAGCTGCCTGCTCAGTCTTGCTGGTCTCATTTTACTGCCTGTTGCTGCCTGTGTTTGTGACTCTGTGGGAGACTACCAGGTTATGGACTGTTAAGGACTTGTTTTGCCCAAAAAAGAAGAGGTATGTCTGTTCCTCTTCTGCAGTAATGCTGGAGGTTTTCATGATTAATTGCAACAGGTGCTTTTGAGCAGAGCACTCTGAGGCTCTTTGTTTTTTCGCATGCTGGTGTAGAAGCCTTTGATAGCAGAAGAAGGGAGCTGGATAAGGTCTATATCTCTATCTTTGAGTCTCACCTACTCGTCAGTCAGTCATCCACAAATGATTTTTTTTTCTCTATTCCTCCAACCCCCTTCCAACCTCTAAATCTGTTGCTTACTGTTGACACTTTGCTTTTTGAATCCTTCTCCTGCTCTAAGCCATCTCTTGTTTTTTCATTCACACAACTCTGCCCCTTTTTTTTTTTTTTTTTTTTTTTTGGCTTCATCTTCCGATATGTTTGAAGTACAGACAGGATATGAGGGCATAACATTCCCTAGAGGGCTGTGCTGGTATGTTTGCTAATGTTGATGAGGCTTAAAGAGCAGTGTGTGGGCGTGTGTCTGTATCTGTCTGTTTGGGTTGGGGTGTATGCCTGTGTTTGTGTGTGTTATGGGTGTGCTGAAGTTTGAAAATGCAGTATCTCTTTCAAATGTCAAAGCCGGAAGGCCACAGATTATAGTTACGCATCAGGGAGCATAATGGAGAAAGCATTTCTTGGGAATAAAAAAAGATGGAGGAGAAAGATGAAGATGGCTTGAACGTTTTCTCCTTTCCCTTCCAGTTTCATCTCCCCTCCCACTCCTTCACCTCTTTCTTCTCTCCCTCTGCTCATCTGTTTAAGCCATGTAGCTGTGTGTGTGTGACTGTGTGTTCGAATAGTCTTGGCTCTTGACTTCTTCTCTTTACAGATGCTATTGCACTGATTGCCAGAATAGCTTTCCATTTATCTTGCATTAAAAATGTATCCAGCATTAAAAATTTTGTTACCAAGTGTCATAATGCTTGATACCACATGATACTACAGGTAAACTTTTAAAAACTGCTCATCATTGCCTGAACCTTTAATGTTTATTGAATAGACCAGAAATTATATTTTATCAAAGCTTAATTAACAGATTTGGTTTTATGTAAAAGGCTTTTATGAATATAAAACTCTCAAATGTAGGTTACATACAAGGTCGACCTGGTGCTAAGTTTGCCAAATTGCAGTGTTTAAGTCTGTTAAACGTTTAATACTTTGTGCAGCTCTACTATTCCAGCATATTTAGCCCCCAGGAAGCCATGTCTTACAAAGGTATTACCACAAGGGGTGTTGCTAGGCATGTCTCAATGCAAACAAGACATAATGTGATTAAAATACATTTGTGTTCAGTGGGTTCATTGAATTTATTCTTAACGCTAAATAAGAAAAGCAATTCTCTAACCAAGCATCGTAGTTTGTCGGCTACAGTAGCCAACAGTAGGTTATGGTTGCCAAACAACATCAACTTGGTGTAATAATACAGAAATCAATGTATGCATGTAGTCAGTTGTAGGCGTGTAATGATGCCGTCAGCCTGTGAGACGATACAGAGTTGACAAAGTACAAAGACAAAGAAAAAAAAAAATTGGGACCCTGTTGTAGGGGTGAGCAATATGATTTTTCATTGAAATCGTGCTTACATTTTATGATACAAGTGAGTGTATTGTGGATCTCGTCAGTGCTTTTTTTTGTGTGTGTGTAATTAGATGAAGTGCAACAGATTATGAATATGAATTACTGTACTCAGTATGAGATCATTTAAATATCAGTTTAAGAATCTCTCACTGCTGAAGTATTTTGTATGCATTCTTATTTATTGAGAGAAATATTGTGTGTTGTAAAATTGTATTTAAATATTGTGATTTGTTTTTACTGCATCGCCCAGCCCTACTCTGTTATGTTGTAATTTACTAGTGAGCCTAGAGCTCCATGAGGGATTTTCAGGTGAGGTGTCTGTGTTCAGTGGTGCTGCCTCATTGCAAACATTGTTTTTCATTCGAAATCTGGATTAAATAAAATACCTGTTTTCTGTGATGCAAATATATATTTTTGGTTGGTTTGTTTGTTTTTGCATTGTAGTAATACATTATTTATGCGTTATTACACTCTTAGTCATGTGTAGGTGAAGTATTTAGCAGTGACTTTAAACATGCCTTTAAAAACAGTTTTTACAACTGAAGCTACATTATTCAGTAGGTGGCAGACTCTAACAACAGCATTACTCTGTGATGCCTGGTGAATACAAGCTCTCAGCTGGTCCCATTCTATGAATCCATGTGTAGGTGGTGGAAGTAAGCAGGTTTCTGCAGTGCCACAGCTGTGGCCAGTGTCAACACACACACACACACACACACACACACACACACACACTGAAGGCCTGTTGACAGTGCCCACACACACACACACGTTGAAGGCCTGTTGGCAGTGAGGATAAGAGACAGTACTGGCAGCTCCATCAACACAGCCCACACGTGTGGGAGGAGATTAGCCTTACAGCAACCACTGCTATTGTGTGTTATCAGCCTTGTCTGTTATTACAGCACCAGAATGTGTATGTTTGTGTGTGTGCATACTTGAGCTAAAGTTCTGATATGATACATGCAGAATCACTGAAACAAAAAGTGAAAGTGACCCTCAAATGAAACCACTTATCTGCTCTCCAATCAGCCTGACATACTGAATGTAAATGCACACACGAGTCAAAAGGACAAATACTTAAGCATCTCGTTGAGATTTGCAGTTGACAAACAGCTCATGAGGGGTTTTCAGACACCCTAGCAGCAAGGGGGCTTAGGCAGAGTCTTTTTTCTTTTTTTTCTTTTTTCCCCCCTTTCATTCAGGTCATTAATACAAAGCAGATTGGCCTAAAAGCAAGTAGTAGGGTTTGAGTTTTGATTGCTGTCTCAGTTTTACCTGAGTGGATTTTGCTATTGGAAAAGGTGAAATATTTAGTCACCTGCTTATAGACTAAAGGAATGCTCAGATGATCTGTTTACAGTAGGCCCCCACAGCTATTACATTTGTTTACAAAATATAGGGGACGAATTCAGATCTCTATCATCTGAAATTGTTTTAGATGTACACTTTAGAGTTTAATTTTATAATTGGCTTAGGACCAGCTTATTAACAGAGATAATTCAGTTTCCATTTTTACACTTTTTAAACTCAAACAGCAGCAGAAACTCCTTATTGAAATATTGCACTACTGGCGGTGGAGTTGCTCATAGTTGCCCATAGTTATATGGGGTTTTCACAGTTAGATATTCTTATTAATGTCGCGCCTTACATGTAGTTTTTACCTTCATTGTGTTTTTGGTTGAATAGGGAAGCCCCTTTTTAAGCTCTTAGGTGGCACAGCTGTTTACAGTACTATCAGGAAGTCTGGTGGTGCCATGATCAAAATAAATGTGAAATTATTGCATGATGTCACCAGTTCATTTAATATTTGTAAACACTATTTATTTTCATATTTTCACAGCTATATACAATCATGGCTTGTCAGTATAGGTAGATATCACCCATTTGAAATGTCAGTTTGACCTTAGAATGCAATGGCCCAGTCAAGAAAGTCCCAAAAAAAAGCATTATTAACAGGAATGTAAAGTGGGTGCTTTTAAATGTGTAAATGCATTCTTGCTTGAAAGTTTACATGAGTATGAAAATGTTATAAATGTTTTTATTAATCTTATTCAAACAAACCGGTTTTAGTTGGTTTTGTCATTCCTCAAAAAAGCTTGTATAAATCGAGATGTTCCAACACTCACTAGCTAGGCAGGATAACTACACCAGCAAGACAATAAATGGATGTATTAGTATATGGATTGGTGTCAAATGCCTGCATTAAACTCCATCCAATCGTGTGCTTTGTCAGTTATAAACCAGACAGACTGTTTGGTAAGTTGTTGTCCCTGATTGGAGACAGTTGTATTTATCACAGCTGTTGAATTTAGTATTTGAATAGGTGATTATATGCTAGCCAAGCTCATGCCTTCTACGACCCCGTATTAATCAAACAAGTGAGTGGAATTTAGCTTATGTAATGCAGTTTATGGCCTAGTACATTTCTGCACTATTCAAAGCCTGTCTGGATAAATGGCTACTTTTTCTAGCTAGTTTGTGATTTTTCACTCCTCCTTTTTGAGGGATTTTTGAGTTTATTATTGTGGCCCAGATTAATTTGGAAATGTATGCAGAACTGTTCTGTAGTCTTACAAAGCTTTATAGATCTTTCTTCTCTTACTTCTTAAACTCAACAGTAACACATTATCCTGGCTGACGCATCACACAGTATACCTTGTGGCTTGGAGAAGTAGCTTGCAAGTACATTTAATGCATGACGCTAATACCTGACAGTTGTTAGTTCTGGGCTGTTATTTACAGTGTAGTTAGTACAGCACTGGCTCAAGAAGTGGAAACAAGCCCTTGAGGTTTATAGTTTAAAATGGAAAGTAGAAGAGCTCTGCACACTTTGTTGAATAAAAGAATTGTGAGGCAAGCTGGAAATTCAGCTAGCAATAAGGAAAGGTCCAGCTCATTTGTCAGTGCTCTTCACAGTCTCAAATTTATGCTCACGTAAATGTTTGTGGTATAGCTGGGGATGGAAGCTTCAACCGAAGGCCGAGAATGAATCATGGGCTTTTATAATTTCTCCAATGTCTAAACCGTTCGCACCAGGCTTGTATCTGGAACGCTGAGACGATGCTGAGCTGTCCGTGATGGTTTGCAGTGACAGCTGTGTGGGCGTCCCCATTGTTGCATTCTCAATGGCCCACTTGGAGAAGGTCAGAGGCCAGTGAGGCCTGTCTCAACATGGGGTCTCAAGCCTGTGTTTCACTGCCAGAGTCTATGGTGGAGTTTGCCAGCTGTGGAGGATTGAGAACTTTAGAGCAGTGATTCCATATGTAGCTCTTGTATAATTGACCTCAGAATGGAGGAATTTGCTGTGGATGGAATGCCTCTCGGATGATTTGGGAACTGTTGACCAGCTGTAACAACTTAGTGAATTGTTTCAATTCAGCGATCAGAAGCGTTTCCTACAGTGTCATGAGGTTTGTGAGTTGCCTAAAAGAAAATGCAGCACATAGCATTACAAATGTCTGAAACATGGGTGTCTTCAGAAGTCTTATTCATTGTGGCTGTTGTGTAAGAGAAGCGTTTCACAATATTGTCTGTGGAAGTGGCTTTTTTTTTTTTTTTTCTTTTTCAAACGTCACAACTCGAGATTCACAGATCGATTGGCCAGTGACCGGAATCAGCCAGTTTTTAGTGTTCTTTGCAATAGATTTACATGTGTGTACCACCCAAGCACGTCAGCAGTGCACACACACACCATGGCTGTGACCAAAATGCCTCCCAGTAGACCTTTCTTACAGTCGCTGTGTCATCCACCTGCACCAATTAGCAGAATGCTCGTCAGTCTTTAACATTTCTTAGAAATCTAGATCTCACTTCATTGGTTGTCTCCAGAAAATGACGAATTCTGAGCAGGGCTTGTCAGCTGGAGTTTTAGACCATTTTAGACAGTTTTAGGCCATTTTGTTGTGGAGAGACTAGTAAGTGTGTTTGGTTAAATTATAGGTGTATTTAGGAAAGGGCAGTAGCCTCAGCCATTGTTTACAACACAAATGTATTAATGTTAGATAAAATATATAGAAACCTTTACTAGCAAATGTCTGCATTATTTAAATCTCTCTCTCTCTCTCTCTCATATATATATATATATATATATATATATATATATATATATATATATATATATATATATATATATATATAAATAATAGTATAATATAATAGTATTAATAAAAAAATCCTGTATGCTGTTATTAATAATTCTTAGAAAGAAAACTGGCAAGTCAAGAAATCTCTAGTCACGTGTATGATTTTTAGCTTTGTGCCATTTTTACCCGCTCCTGTTCATTACACACATTTTTGAGTTATGTGAGGACATGTCTGTCCTCTCTGATAGCATCTCTCTACCACGGGCTTTAGATTAAAGTCCAGTCTCATGTGAGAACAGGCCAGGCATAACTGGAAAACTAGGAATCTATTTTTGTTCATACACACTCTGCCTCCTCAGGGCTGCGTGTCAAAGTGTCCACTAGACAGACAGCCGGACACAGCTGCTTCTCTTTAGCAATGCCTTATTGGAGAAGGGTGAACAGAAAGAGAGGGGGGAAAGCACATCAGATACACAGTCGATTTCGTACATCAGATATTTTTCATATTCAGTGAATTAGGCAGGTCATTAACAGTATCGCACTTGTTTTGAGCATCTATGGCTTCATTTTATAAGGTGAAAACGTCTAGGGTTGGTTTCCCTAGATGTTCTTGGTGTCTGAGAACCTTGTAAAGGTCTGGAGGACCTTCACTTGATATAAAGGTTCTTGAGTGCAGTGTTCCTGGTTCTACACCTTGTTTTAGGTCATCTGCCATTCAACTCCAACTCCTGTAGCACTGCATCATATACCTCATCTGTGTGTGCTGTTTCACAGTGCTCATGGTTGAAAACCGGGACAAATAAGCAACAGAATATTTTGAGTAAAGTCACCAGACTTTACAACAACAAGGTATATAACATGGTCTATAATAAAACTTGTACACGTCTCATTAGTGATCAAACTCTTGCATCTGGGTGGAAATAAAATCGCAACAGGACGGGCAGTTTTAGTATGCAAATGTTTGCATTACATGATTATGCGCCGTTGTCATCGCTTGTATTTCAGTTCTCAGACTGATATGGGCTCTCAGACTAAATATGATGAGGAAAAACATTGACCTGGCCAATCCGGACAGAAATAAAATCGCAGAGGAGCCCCTTGTGAAGGAGAGAATTACTGTAGGGCCCCATGTAAATTTAATCCTGTCCAAATACAGCATAAGATTAGGCATAATCCATGTCTGGGAAACTGGCTCTTGGTGTAGCTTTTTATAACCAGTGCCTGTGATGAAGAAATCCATGGGAAAAGTTTCTTATTTGTCTTTACAAATCCAGCTTGAAATGCACTGTTTTTAATCTGCAAATGCCTAAAACCTTTTATTCACATTCTGGCACAGCCCAATATCGGACTACTACTGAAGCCAAAAACCATTTTATGAAAAGCTACTGTAAAAATAACTACTTCCTTTCAATCAACACCAAAGAATGTCGGTAGTGCTGTTTTTCTTTGATGTAATTTCTTTCTTGTTTAAAGCAAAACGTGTGAATCACATCAATACTCTCAACTCTGTCTAAAGAAATTTTTTTTTTTTTTTGTGGAACTTCCTTGGACATTTAAATAGGGCTTTGGTTATGGCATTAAAGCCACAGCAGAGCTTTCAGCTTTCTTGAAACTGGGTCATATGGACCCATCTTTTGTTAGGCACAGTCTATTGTAATATAGGTAGTTTGAATGAAAAGGATATCTGAATGGTTTGAAAGGCTGGATAATGGTGTCTAGATCAGTGAGGTTGCCATCACAGTGGTCCGTCCTGGGTCTTGTTACCCCTCCAGCTGGTGCAGAAACTGGAATATCAGAGAGTAAAGTCCATTTACATGTAAGGCATTTGGCAGATGCTCTTATCCAGAACGGCTTACAATATAATCATGTTAGATGTAGGCGACTACAGCGTTATTTGTACATGGTGTGCCCAGACAGGGATACAAATCCCAATGTGCCGTGTGGATGGCAGCAGTCTTGCCCATTATGCTCTACCAAGTGTACATATAATGTAATTTGCTAGAACAAGTCAAGATGTCCTGAAGAAAACAAATTAATTTACTTCCAAGGGGGGGAAAGGAGTGCACAAGAAAAAAAATGTCGCACATATCTGAATCTCTATCTGTGCTGCTTTTTAACATATCGTCTTAGTGGCACAGAGAAAATGCACAGTAAAAAAAGATCTGACACCTATTACATTCAGCTACAGTTACAATTCTGGAACTCTGCATCACGGGTCTGTGTGAAATGTAGTGTGAGCATCTCATTTATAGACAAAAAACAAATATATCTAGGCATATTGATTAAATATCCACAGTGCAGGCAGTGCAGAGTTTCACTACCTCAGAAGACATGTTCTAGAGACTTGTGAAGCTGAAGGAGGCTGCAAAAGCAGTGCTAAAGACCTGGGTGTAGAGCAGTCCACAGACCAATTGCCTACAGATGGCAAAAATGCACGACTGTTGCTGCTCTCTCTAGGTGTGAGTGTCATGTCAACAGGCAGGAGCTCAACAGGCAAAGACCTACAAAAGATTCTACAAACTGCAACCTTGGTTCATGTCTACATTTTTACAAAACCACTTATCAACAATGGTGTTCATGGAAAGACTGCTGTTCAAAAAACAACATTGCAGCTGTTGCAACATTTGTCTAGGACCACTTGGATGTTCCACTGTGTTATGGGAAAATGCACAGGTGAGACAAAAGAGGATATTATATTTTAGCACAAATGCACAACGGGATGTTTTTGAGGTATGTTTGGAATAAGGCTTGCACACCAAAATCTCATCCCAGCCATGAAGCATGGTGGAGGGAGCATCATGATTTGGGGCTGCTTTGCTGCCTCAGGGGCTGAGCACCTTGTAATTAATGTTTTGATGCACCTTTAACCTAAAGCTGAAGAGATGCTGAGACAAAGACAATGACCCAAAGCACAAAAGAACATCAACTAAAGATTGCTTGAAAAAGACGACATGATTTGTGTTTTGCGGTGACAAAGTCCTGACCTTGTTTTCTTATTTGCTGTGCTATCCGGTGTCTTGCCACTGTGTCCTTTGGCTTTCTCAAAAGCGGCTTGGACCTAGATTTCTGTAAAGCTGCTTTGTGACCGTATACGTTGTAAAACGTGCTATACAAATACATCTAAACTGAATTGGCCCTATTCAGGTGCTGAGACATGGCCTGAAACGGGCTGTGCATGCAAGGCATTCCAGAAATATTAATAAACTGAAGCATATTTGCAATAAAGGATGGTCTCGAATCCCTTCTCAGTGTTGTGCAAATCTTATTTGCAGCTGCAGGAAACCTTAGGCGGAGGTGATTGCTGCTAATTGGGAATCTACACATTAATACATTGAGAAGCTGTGGCGGTTGACTGTAAGTACATAGACAGTTTATTAGTGAAGAAAGCAGAGATGTTCACAATTGAGCTTTAGGTAACATTATTTAATGCATGAATCGAGTTGTGCTTCTGTGTTCATCCTCAACATTAAACCAATGCGTGTCCATAAAGGCTCTCTGGTTAGGTAACTGACTGCAGAAATTAACAGCAGCCTTGTGGAAAAAGCTAGGTGAGTGAGTGTGGGTCATAAATGACGTTAGTAAATAATACTGTTGTGAATGGCTAGCAGAATTTCAATGGAAGTCAGTGTAATTTTTATTCATTTTTTTATATATAATAATAATAAATAAAAATAATTTGGAGCATTTCTATTGGGTCATTCATCATGAAACTTTCACATAATGTAGACTCATTTTGTCAATTTTTTTTTTTAATGAAATCTGAGATACAAGGTTTGTTATAAAAGATTGCGAATGTTTTTTGTTTTTTTATGTTTTCTATGTTCTTGCAGATAAATTAGTTATTATTCCAAAATGTCAGAACAAAACTGGGTGAAATAAAGGCTCTAGGTTGCACGAAAGAAGGTATTTTAATGTTCCATAGCAAGCGTTGTAATTACTTACCTGGTCATGCTGTTTTTAGTAGACTTGCATTAGTTGTGATGGAGAGCTAGTAAGTACCACATGCATCTCTGCATGTTAACAGCTTTAGGCCTCTCTGTTAAAGCTGTTCACTAAAGGCTTAATCTGTTGTAATCTTTCGCAGCATTCACAAATTATCACTCCGATCAAGGGCCTGTTTTTGAAGCACTGTTGCCATGCCGTTGAAGCATAGCTCTCCAGTAAGAGGCAGAGAAAGGACTAATGCTTTCCACTGGTATCCTCTTTCAACACAACTAAAAGTCTAATATGACTGTTGCAAGGCTCACAGTGTGTAACTGGAATATGGTTCTATAGGCTTTTCTTGTATTTGTCATGGAATCGAGGCATCTTTTGCTGATTTGCTATGAGACCTAGGTCATTGTTTATATTACACTTGTGCAGCTTATACAGACTTGTGAAGCTCACAGTATATCACTGAACCACTCACTGGCCCTGAATCAGTTTAAGTGGTTTTGCAGTGAGTGAAGTGTCTTTTCCATCAGCTGAGTTCTTTGGACTCCAGGCAGGTCTTGGGCAAACAATTCCAAAGCCCTATTCAGACAGGATTAGTTTATCAGGAGGATGTCTAATAAAACTTTTACTCATCTCCTCAATAACTCTTGCATCCGGATTGGCCATAAGATCACCACAGGATATGAGAGTTTAGTGTTTGAACATTTGAATCATGCGATCACATGATTAATGTAGCAGTGGCCCAACGTCTTTTTTATTTTTCCACAATGGGAGGTGACATCTGCTTGGAACATTGCAGTGCTGTGTATCCAGGCCGTACTAAAGTTATTTAGCTTATTTGAATGGTCATCTAATGTGGTGTCAAGTCTTTTCCTAAGACGTCTGACTGCTCCACAGGTGTTTATCTGTAGCTTATTAACTTTTACCCAGCATGAACTCCATGCTTTGCACCACAGTCTCAAACGAGTTATGAAGCCACAGAGAGTTACTTAAAAATCTTCTCTGCTGTCATAAAAGCCAGTGCATGCTGCTGCTTTTTAAGTCTTGCCATGAATAAAACAAATCTGTTGGTCTCTAATTTGACTAATGAGCCATATGATGCCACGGCCAGAGCCGGATGTGTTTGGAGATAACAAGTTAGTTAATAATCTCCAATTCCCCACAGCTCTGTGAGGACCTAAGTAGAGGCTGGATGAGCAGATGAAGGGACCTTCCCTAGAGCCTGTCCTGCCCTATCTGTAGCTACATTTACATTCATGACTGCAGTGTGAAGACACGATCGCTTCTGATTTGAAAATGAGCCAATAATGTATATAACATAGTCTAGTATGCATTATGTAGCCTTATGCTTACTGTAAATTATGTATTAATTTACATTTATTAATTAACTGTATTAGGAATATGGAGACACGCACACAGCTTAATCTCTATTCATGCAAAGTGTTACCGTTTTTCACTTTCTGAATTTGAATTCTGGCTGTTCTTTTGCATTGAACTAATAGAAGTGCTCCAATTAATTAATGAAATCTTTTTACATTGAAGTTAAATTCAATTAAATTTAGGCGTGTATGCTAAGGTAGACCAGTCTGGTGTTGTAAACATCATTACATACATAAACAAGTTTACAATGCAGGAATACATATAGCAGATAATGTTTAGGTGATGGAACAGTACACCGCTTATGTACAGAGAGAGAGAGAGTTCCTGTCAAATGCTACAGTCTTTACTCACAGCTGTGCTCCAGAATCTAGTAAAAGCCATCCCTGGACAGTAGAGATAGTTACTCCAAAAAAAAAAAGCAGGATATTTGTAATGCGACATGAAATGTGGAATTTTCTGACCACAGATTAACACACAATCCGGTTACATACTGATGTGTATGACAGATATTATTTTTATTAATCATATCTATTTGCTTGCTTGGACAATGCTTGAACTTGGGTCATAGCATGGTTGAATATATTTTTGAAAAACTGAAAATGGTCTCCGTCAGTCTCCAGGATATATATAAACTGTGCCGGGGGGGGAAGAAAAAAAAAGAAAAAAAAAACCTTCTCAGATTGATGGGCTGCCTTCGGTGGGGAAAATGTTAAGAAGCCGGATGTCAAACTGGCTATTCCGGAGAAATGTGCTGCCTGCTGTTGAGTTTTATTGCTGAATTGATTAGTGCATCATAATGTGTAATGAAGAAAAGATAGATCTTCCTACCCAGGGGTGGCTGTGTAAAATGAGCAGTTAATGCAGGTACCTGAATTACATTTAACCTGTGCATGAAGTACTTTGGGTTTTGGCAGTAAATCTAATTAGTTTGGGTGCTCTGAACAGCGTACCTGTATTTTAAATGGTTAGATTACACACAGGGGAATAAAAAAAAAGAGAAGTGATACAGTTCACAACCCCCTGAAAGTCGCTAACTCCCTTTGAGTTTGGTATCGCTGCATATTACTGACATCTTTCTTCGTGGCACAGATCCGGCCTTCTGTACTGCCGTATTCTGCCTGCCGAGGCGCAAGCCTGTAATCTCTCATCGATTTATTGTTTTCTCTGTGCAAACGAATGTGGCGCAGAGTGTCTGTTTCCATAGCAACATGGCAAAAGGTCAGAGAGCTTCATTATAGTAGACAAAGAAAGCGTTGCAGACTTTGAGCTAATTAAACACCACTAGCTCTCAGGTTTAATGGAGGCTGAATTGTGACAGGGTTAATGCTTTATATTTAATGGATAGCTGTCACTCTGACACCCTAGCTTTTACTGTCTACTACATATTGTAATAACTGCCATTATGATCAACCTCGTAGTTGTAGGAATCATCATGTGTTTGTGGTACACTGTGTACACTGGGACGATGAGGCTGAAGCTAAAACTGCAGAAACATCTGAAGGTATGGAGAGGAAGTGAGTAGTTCTTTGTTTTGAGGTATGTTCAGATTTTGTTTCTGCTCATAAATGCCTGTTTTGATTTACCCATAATGATTTGACACATTAGTTATATACAGTATTGAGAGCCAATTAGGCAATCTGTGGGTCAGTGCATTTTAAAGCACTTGTCAGCAGCGTTTGTGTTTATGCATTTGGTTAAAAGCTTATTCGCTACTGAAAATAAGTTATGAAGTAGCGAAGTTCTTCAGTGGTATTTTTGCTGTTGGTTATCAAATGGCCCAAACGTATCTTAGCACTCCAGCATGAAATGATCCAGATCAAGTGTCATTTCAACACTGTGCAGATGACCTTAACCCTGTAATGCTTTTTGGAAAATGAAGCTATGCTGGTAGCTCACAGGCTGCAGATTTAGCACTCAGATTTTAGGTTTTGTTAGGGAGCACATGATTGGTTGAGTCTTTTGCCATTCTTTAGTCTTTGACTGTGATTCTGAACCAAATGTGCAGCCAGTTTTAGAATGTGGTAAAAGCTTGTATAAGGCTGACCCTTGATGTGTTACTCCCCCTTTACTCTCGCTTTCTCGCTCTCCTTTTTTCTGTCCGTGACTCACACTGAGGTGCTCTTGCGCGCTCGCTCTCTCTCTATCTCGCTCTCTCTTGCGCGCTCTCTCTCCCTCGCCCGTCTTGTTGGAAAAGACTCTCTCCGGAAGAGCCATGAAATCTTCAGGATAGATTTCCATGGCAACTGCTTGATGGTTCTAACTGGCTATGCAGTTACCTTCCCTTATGAAGAGACCCGAGGTGCCGGGGGAGGGAGAGCAGAGCCTATTCATACTCCTGAAGCTTCCCAGAGACAGGAGGCCACTGTTCTCATTCATATTTCTGTGTTGCGCACCCCATCTGAATAATGTATTTGCGCAACATTAGCATCACTATGGCACGAAGACAAGTGCTATATGAGCGAGAGGCTTCCAAAAATAGTCTGCTAGAGGAAAATGGGCCATATTCACTTTTGTTCATGCTGTTTTTAACTAGTTTTACCAGGGCTTTGGTTCTGTTGAGCGAACTATTTTTGCAATCTTTTCGTTTTTATCAAAAATTGTTTTGGAGGCCTGTAGTTTGCACTGTGTATGTGAAGTCGTGGGTTTTTTTCCACATGGAATTAAAAGGAAATGAGAAACCAGTTTCAGATTCATGTTCCTTTCCCTGTTCTTTATACATGCACTCACACATATACATGTTGTACTATGTGTAGAATTGCAGAATAACAGATACATGCGACCAAGAATTAGCGGGCACAGATTTTTTCGTAGGCAGACAGCAGTTGGCCCCCGTCCTCTTTCTTCAGCAAGACTAATGATATTGGAGTACATCCTATAACATTTAGTAATGAAAGTCGGGTTCGACCAGGGAATGATACTGATTGTTCGTAATAAACAAGGACTCTGACAACACAGATTTGGGGCAGATAGTCACAAGATTAAATAAGACTGCAGTTACCATAGCAATACTACTGCCTCAGTTCCCATAATACGGCTTAGAGCTTAAGGTATCCGTGTGGCATGCGCACTTGTGAAATTACCGCATTTACCTTAATGGTGGGTACCGTGTATTCTCTGTGTGACTGCCTGCACGGTTCGGTATGATTTACATGTACCGGTACACCTTTGGGTTTCCACACACACTACATCCTACAACATTGTAATCTCCTTACAACAAATACACCTACTGTTACACCCCTAATGTTTACATAGTTTTTATATAAAACAAATACATACATTATATAAAACAATACATACATAATAAAATGACTCACTGACCTGCTGTTCAAAAAGCACATATCAGACATGGGGTTTTCAGTATATGGTTTCCAGCCAGAGAGCCTAGATATTCTTAAAGGTTGTGCAGTACAATGGTCACTGTTTTGTGAAAACCAACAGTAATAAAGGTACATGAATATTAATATACTTTATGTTGAATAGGTCAAAATTATTCTTGGGCTTTAAAGTTCTGATTTTATAAATAATGTTCTGCTTGTCTGTATTATTGGCCACCCACTAAAGCACTGAGCATGCACACACTCTGAGCGTGTTCAAACCTCTAAGGAACCAGTGGGAGTCCGCAAACCATGTCCGGCCGCGTGCTCAGAACCCTCCGCTCTCACCAATTAAAAGTGATGTTTCGGGCAGGATTCGAGCTGTATGTCTGGCTAGGGTGAGTGAAATTGTAAGAGCAAGTGTGCCATGCTTTTTGCCCACTGTGCTGTTGGGTCTCCACTTGTTCTTCTTCTGTACTATCAATGAGGGAGTGAAGGCAGGTGATTCTTCATTCCCATCTTGTGGTCCACATTTTCTACCAAAAAAAAGGGGGGGGGGATTTCACCTACTCCAAAGGTGTTTTGGGGGTTCAACTTATGCCTGCTTCATTGCAGCTTTGCTGATTTAATAACACATGACCTTAAGCGATCTACTACTATTTAATGTATTTAAAATGTAAAATAAACTGTGTCCCATTCTGGCTTTTTTCTAGCCGAAAGACTGAAGTGAGAGGTTTCCACCTTTTGACTGTAGCTATAGGAGAGTCTGGGTGTGTCGGTACAGACTAGCAGTAGCTGATGTAATATGTAGGATATGCTGTGATCTCGATATTGGCAGATCATGGCTTCAGAAAAAAAAAAAAAATTTGCATCAAGTGTTTAACTGACATTTTGATATATTAATTATTATTAACTAACAAGAGCAGAATGGTTAAGTGATGATGGGCTAGTGCACTAAAATATCTGTATTTTATTCACATACTGCATTTGTATCCCTACAGCAGTAAAAGCTGTATTTCTATAAAAAAAAATAAAAACACACAGGCAGGAGTGAGTAAAATGTGTGTCTCATTAACAAGAGTTATAACCCTCCCGAGAAGATAATGTCACTTCCTCATTCAACACGTAACAACTGATCAACCACAGACCATCCGGCCCTAGGCACAGAATCTGTGCTTCCACCTAAGCTATTGTAACAAAGAGGCAAGGAATAATGTGTCTGCTGCTTTGATCAAGCTGCTTTATGGAGCAATAAAGACTATCTAGAGCATTTGTTTGTGTGCATACTCAGGCCTGCTGAAGTTCCCTCACAGTAGATGAATGTTTGATATTGTTGTTGGGACCTTGCTTGACTAGAATGAAGAGCTTATCAAAGGATTGAGTGAAAGTTGTCGCCGCAAAAAGATGCAGATGCTCGTGCTCTTAAAGCTGTTGGTATATGATGATAAACTGATGATGAACAAGTGCAAAAGTGCCCCCCTCATATCTGTTTGTTCTGTCAACTGAGATGAGATTCTGGGCAATTGAAAACCAAGGCAAATATAATTTATGTAAATTTACACTCAGCAAACATGAACATCCATGTTTAAAAAATGTATGTAATTAGAGGATCGCAGATTTGTATCCCGATCATACTGCTAGCCATCGGCAGCCGGGGCCTCAAGAAAGAGCACAATTGGCCTTGCTCTCTCTAGGGTGGGTAGATGGCGCTCTCCCCCCCACAGCACTACACTACAGCGCTTGCCGTTACTGGTGGCTGCTAGCTGGTGCGTTAGAGCCGGGTATATGGTGCTTCCAAATCTAAATTCTTAATTGTGAGATGATTTTTAATGAATCCTGTTCTCTCTAAGTTCCTGATCTCACTCTCTGTTTCTTCTTTGGTCTTCCCAAAGCTGTAACGTGAAACTCGAGCATGGGGAAGCAGAACAGCAAGCTGCGGCCAGAGGTGATGCAGGACCTGCTGGAGAGCACGGACTTCACCGAGCACGAGATCCAGGAGTGGTATAAGGGCTTCCTACGAGACTGCCCCAGCGGCCACCTCTCCATGGAGGAGTTCAAGAAGATCTACGGCAACTTCTTCCCTTATGGAGATGCCTCCAAGTTTGCTGAGCATGTGTTTCGCACCTTTGACGCTAACGGCGACGGCACAATAGACTTTCGGGAGTTTATTATTGCTCTCAGCGTCACTTCAAGAGGGAAGCTGGAGCAGAAACTGAAATGGGCATTTAGCATGTATGACCTGGATGGGAATGGATACATCAGCAAATCAGAGATGCTGGAAATCGTGCAGGTATAACAATGACGCCAAGTATGCCAACACATTTACTGGTAACCAAGGGTGCGCACACAGTACAGTACAGTTGAACTATAGATCAGCAGGAAATTGTGGGGCTTCAAAATGTGGAAAGACCAGTATGAGGTCAAATCAAGGCTTGTTTGTCACTTGCACAACATGTCAGAACATTCATGCACTGAAAGGCTTGTGGTGAGACTCAGGAAATAACTCTACAGCAGGAGAGCACTGAAGGCACTAAATATACAGAACAAGAGTGCTGTTTATGGAACTTCAAAATATATTACACACAGAGCTGCATCTGAAAACAAAAAGTACAGAATAACTTGGACAGCAGTTGGTGTTATCATGATGGTGCAAGAGAGAGGACTGCAACCAGGTTGCATTGGTGCTTGGATAGTATATAGAATGTGCAGACTGTAAACAACCTCAGCAAAAAGTGACAATGACAGTTGTGCATAATGTGACCTGAGGAAAGTAAAGTGAGTCCTTATAGTAACATCTATTGTGGATTCACAACTATTAATAGCACAACTGCTAAAATTTAGGTTAATTTACTGTATTTTATTATTTTTACCGCATTTTAACCCTCTATGAATAAATGTTACATTCCTATGTAATGCTATTCTAGATGGATCAAGCCCTAATACACATCATATCACTGCACCCTATCTTTATACCCTATTTATACCTGGACAGCAAATTCAGGCAAACATTTACTGAGATTTTCTTTCAACTAGAAAAGTCCCTGCAAGTGTGGTGAAATTCTGTTGGGACATTCCACAACTGAAGAGCGAGATCGGTCTTATGTCCCTCTCAAACAAAAAGGCTTTTCTTCAAATTCCCGTCTCTCGCAGGTCTATTTTTGTCTGCTGGTGGAGTTTGGCCTGGTTGTACTTCTCTTGCTTCTTCACTAAGTGCTGCAGTAATTTTAGCTGCACAGATTCTGAACTCTGCTCAAAGTGGTTTGAGTCTCGTCTAGGGAAGGCTGAATGTTTTTGACAGAAATAATTATATAATTAGTGATTAATAATAAATTAGAGTGAACACTGTGATTGACATTATTATTTGCAATTAGTGGTGATTCGTACATTTTACTGAATCACTCTTGAGCTTGAAGTTTTGAGAGTGGACTGGGCACCAACAGTACAGGACATGGGTTAGAGGGGTACTCTTGATTTTGGAAGAAACAATGAATGAGCAAGTGTCCCAATAATTCTGTCCATATTGTGTGTGTGTATGTATGTATCAAAGGCATAAGAGAAGATTCTGTAATAAGGGCACATTATGGCTCCAGTCATGTATCTCTGTACACAGCAGTACACAATCCCAGCATCTTCGTGTGCGTGCGTGCGTTCATATAAAGGTGTGAGGGTGTTGGCAATTCCATCCTGTCTTCCTATATTGGTGTTTTTTGCAGCTCTACTGTGCACCGTTTGCCTATCAGTGTCGCAGCACTGTGACGCTGGCTGTGTTTGCACTCTGCTGCTGCCTGGCAGCCAAGCTCCTCACATATGCCCACTGTCAGGAGTCTAATTCACACCTTCTTTATTATTTGAGGTTGTCGAAGCCCTCCAAGAACTGTGTTTTTGTGCATAGAAGGGGGTGAAGGGTATTGGGTGCAGTTTTCCGGATGGACATTTCTCCTTGGCGGGCAGCAGCACTACGCTAGATTTTGATGAAGAAAACGAGTGTTTCCAATACTAGTTTATGATTTTCCTTGTAGCCAGTTTAGTCGTTCTGGGGGGCGAGATGAAGTCAGATTGTGTTTGCTTCCACTGATGTGTACAAAAAGGAAGAAAGCCAACTTCACACAGATCCACAGTGCAGTCAAGTCTGGTCCTTAGTAAATGGGTTTATTAAAACTATAATTTAATGAATGACCAACCATTTGGATTGTGTTGTATTTCATTCATATGTGTATTTAACTGTATTTATTTTTTGTTTGTTTGTTTAGTTAAGCACACCATCATGCTAGTTAGACCTAATATCTTTCCAGTTGTAGAGTCATATCTATCTGTCTGTCTATCTGTCCTTACTGACAAATGAATAACCCTGATGTTTGTTCGACAGGCTATTTATAAAATGGTGTCCTCAGTAATGAAGATGCCGGAGGATGAGTCTACGCCAGAGAAAAGAACAGAGAAGATCTTTAGACAGATGGATACCAACCGAGATGGTAAGAGCTTCTAAATCATCCTGTTTTTAATGCCTCATCTATTCGCTATTTTTGGAGCAGTTGTGTGGTTGTGTGTCCTTGTACCTGCTGACTCAAATACATTTAATAAAGCAGAAGAAAACAAAAAAGCCAAGTGGACAAGTGGGCTGAGAACTGCATTAGCAGACCCACTTTACATTAGTGTGTGCACTTCAGGAAGGCAGAGTAGGGATGGAATGGTTGAAAAGCTGGAGAGTGGAGTGATTCCATGGTCACTGAACTGCGTTGCCTTTCCAGCACTCATGATCAGAGTCACGAGAGACAGGGCGAGGGTGTATCAGTGCGCCTCTGTGTCTCTGTGACTCTGTGTGAGCGAATGAGCTAATGTAAACTGTTTATATGACTGATCTGCTTTCTCATGCATTATATACAGCATCCACATTTAGAAGAATATAGAGCCTACGTTTTCATTTGTCTTGTTAGAAGAAGAAAAAACACTTCTCACTGCCATCTGCTGGCTGGTACAGCACACTGCAGTTTTTTTGTTTTTAGAGTTGTGGGTTTGTTTGTTTTTTATTATTATCATAATAATGGTTGTTTTGAGGTTGAAGATGTAAGCCGTTTCACAGTATTTCTGTGTTCTTGTTGTTTAGGTAAGCTGTCCCTGGAAGAATTCATCAAGGGGGCAAAGAGTGACCCGTCCATTGTGCGCCTGCTGCAATGTGATCCTAGCAGTGCAGGACAGTTCTGAGACCAGCCTCTGCCTCTTTCTCCTCCTCCTCCTCCATTTTATTTATTTATGGGTTTTTATTTCCGTTTTTGATACACAGTAACTCCCTCCGCTCAAACATGGGGACATGATGGAGGGCCTCTGTCCCATCAGACTGAGCTTGACCAGATATAGGACTCCCCCAACACACACACACACACACACACACACTCTGCCCTCTTTCTCTCTTTTGCTCTCTTTCTCTCTTGCTGTCTCTCTCTCACACACTATACGTGGGGCTCTATGGGGATTTCCCTCTGATCTGGATTGAAGTCCAGTGTGAGGCAGAATGATGGTAATGAGAGCACTACTCTGTGCAGTGAAATGCAGCTGAAACTGCCTGAGAGGAGCATATACTATGCTTCTTATATTGTTGCAGGATAGAAACCTTTTTCTGAGATTTTGTTCAAATCAGATTTAAAGGATGGCACGTATTGTATCGCTGACATGGATCATAAAACTTTACAAACAACGTGAAGGGCTGCGACAGAAGCGCTTCAAAGGCCTTTGGTGGCCTTAAGTAGGACCATAAATTCTCACCCTTCACTTTTGATTAAGCATGCAGTGATCGAACACATGCCTGAACTCTCCTCACCAGATGCCTCTTACCAGGATTATGATCTGACATTTCAAATAGTTTCACAAGTTGCACCACACAGACAGATGTTGTCTGGTTTTGTAGGTCACTGTATTAAAATGCTACACCACTTTAACATATCTGACCACCCCTCAAGCATGGGAACGCTAGTGAGACTAATCTGATTCATCACAGTAGTTTATTTTTTTTGTTGTTGTTTTGGGGGTGGAAAGAGGCAGTGTTTAGTACTGATGGGCTTGGGATGATGGACTCAGGAGAAATGGACAATGGCTTTGGTTCTGTGTGGATCCAGATCAGACCCCCAGAAATTTACTTTGTTCGACAGCAGTAATGACTGTTCACATATTTTGCCCGTTCTATCATTTAGCATATTAGTGTTATAATAAAAAACGTTGACTAATGTGACCACCTATAAGTCAACACCCTAATCGTGCATTGCTGTGTACGACACTACACATTTTAGACCGATCCCAAAGCCATAAGTCAGCGCTGCAAACACACAATTTTCTCCCAGAAGTTGTATTGTTTGAAGGAAAGGAAATGAAATGAAGAATTGTGGGACTTTTCTGTGGATGTTTAGGCCTGTATAGTTTATTTTCCAAATAATGAAACACCAGACATGCATGCAACTCTTTATTAAAATTCTATTTTAAGATGCAACTTCTGCTCATTTTTGGTGGCTTTAGTGGAGCATGTTAAATAAAGTTTAATGTGTACGGAAGAGCAACTATTTGTGTTAAATGTATGCATGCATGCATGTGTGTGTATGCGTGTGGCCAAGTGTCCTGGTACTTGCATATTGCTAAAGGCAGAAGGCATATCAAAGCCAAAACCTTTGAGCTGCAGTTTTCCTACTATGGACATTGTTCAAGTTACTGATGCGCCACACACAAACATACGCAGAGTAAAGTGTTTTTATGGATGACTGGTTTTACAATAGCATTTTTTTTTATTATTATTATTTGTTTTTTCCTTTTTTATAATTTTTTTTAGTGCTGTAATTGCAGTATGGCTGCCTGCAATGCTAAGAATTAGCCCTGTAGCCTCTGTTGATCTTGGAAGAGCATCTAGAACAACTCATCAAAGCCCAGTTTTCTGACAGCATCGTAGTGTTGAGATCGTCTCCTCGCTTAGAGAAAGTGTTGAAAGCGCGGTACTCACTCCACCATCTGACGCCGATCACTTTTTTGTAGTATTTTGTTTCCAAACTCACTTGTAACGGGGTTGTGTAGATGTAGTATACATATTTCCACAGCCGACCGGAAAAACAAAAGGCAGTTTTACCGTTAGGGATTGCAGAGTAAAAGCTTAGATGGGGCCTAGGTTGGCCAGCCAACACCTTTTATTTTCCGTTCTCTGTACTTGAATACTCAAAGTGCACTTGATTCTGTACTCCAGTAGCACTTGATGCTATTGACCAACAGTTAAGCTGCATCTACTTGCTGTACTCGGGTACAAAGAATCAAACTTAAACAAACAGTGATTCTCATTTATCCTTAAGTTCACTCCATCTTCCATCACCTCCTGCTCTGCTTTCAGTGAGCATGCTAAGCACATGGAGCTCCAGAGTCCTTCTGTTGCTGCTGTTGTTCGTTGTAAGTTTTGAATGCCTCAATGCAGTGTATTCAGTACTGCGATACTGTTAATTGGACAAATTTGAATGTTTTTATTTTTCTTTCGTTCTAATGAACTGCTGTTTGTAAAGTTTGAAAAAAAGACGTTTAAATGACAGATCACAACTACTGCAACTATTCCATGTTTTATGCATATGTTTTTATTTTTTCCTTTTTCCTTCTTTTTAAGCATTGGACATAACATTTCTGTATCACATAATTATATCATGTGGTCAGGTGCCAAATATACAGAAACAGTATTGTATAAATTTATACTGTACAATTGTTATTTGTCGAACAAAAGGTTTGTAATTGTTGCATTTTTGTAGATTTTGTATGGTAACCTGTATTTTGTGACAATGTTGATTTTGAGGTATAGAAATCTGTTTTGGTTATCCTATTAAGCAAAGATTAAATCTGAAAAAAAGGTTTTCTGCGTCTTGCGTTTGTCATTTGTGTCCTGTGTGTTAAGGATTGCAGACAAAAAAGTAACGACCTGCACCTTGAAGGTAATACCAGTGTGGACCACAAGATGTCAATGTGTGGTATCCTAGATGAGGGGCAAGTTACACAATACTTGTTCTTCAGTTGTGTGAAGGTTGTTTTAATCCACAGATGATTCAACAGAGTTTTCACTGAAGAGATGATAAATCTCTTAAATCATTGTGACTCAAATTTCCCTTTAGAAATCTCTGCAAACTCTCGGACATATTCTGAAATGAGTCCAGCAACTTCAAATCAGTCTATTCTGAAGATCAACAATTTGATGTGGTAAAATAATAGAGCCTTAAATAGGTTTTCGTTACTATTAATCAGTTTCAGAAGTCCACAGAAACACTCTACTGTCTTCATGGGTGTATTTAATACTCTCCAGAGTGATCGTATCCTCTAACAGTTTTGCTGCTGTACTAATCTTTCAGTGACCAGAGTGAATCTCATAAGTGCTGAAAGCGAAGGAACCCCACCCTGCTCCTGAAGAACTACATTTATGCACATTTCTCTGACGGCCTCAATCCAACACACCCCATAACATTTGGTCTTGCACACCACTACAGCTCCACCTCATCACCAACTCCCCAACCTATCCTAATGTATTGAATGGAGCAATAGCTGTGCGTGTGTACATTTGCACGTCTGTGTCAGAAATGGCTGCATTCATTAGAAGGGGTGTCCACAAACATTTGAACATATCTATAGGGAATCAGTGTGTTAGATTACAGGTTCATTAAACCTGACCACAGGTATATTACAGATCGCCATGTGCATTCAGGAACTGGGTCCTGTAAATTTATTTATGATGCCATCACTATCATGCAAAATCCTTGAATTTCAATTTTTGTTGTTTTTCACTTTTAACATAATGTGAATCTAGCAGTTATAGGATACAGGAAACTTCATTTGCACGGTGGTACGAAATTGTGATCTCAAGGTCCCAGTTACACCAACAAAGAGCGATATTGAATAAGTAAAATAATAAAATATTAAAAGGGTAGACATAAATTGGAAAAGTAAAGAAATTAAAAACGGTAGCAGCAATATGACCGCAGTATATGAAAGAAAAAAGCAATGCCTGATTTCATTTTCAATGATTTCAATTTCATGATTAGTGAACTAATAGGAACACTCCAAAATGACTTTTTAGAAAATTTAGAGCTCTGACTTTAATTAAAGTTGAGAAGTATTTTTCCTTCTTCTGCAAAGTTGCCATTTTTGGAGATGCAATATTTTTGTGTCATATTAGTTTTGTTATTTTGCATAAAAGTAAAATAATGTATAAACTAAATGGAAATGTTATATCATAACACTGAATCTTACAGATAACTACTGTAATAAAGTGGAGCCGTATCCAGTAAATTATGAGCTGGATCCAACCTGGGAGGTGCCGGAATTTGTTCCTGCACAAATGATGCCTGACCACAGTGTTTATTCACTGAAGGCACTTTAACATACCCTGGCACAAATCTGTCACAGGCCTGGTGGAATCACTGCAAAATCTAAGGAGCAGAGAGCCTATTGTGAGTCTATACACACCTTCATACACTATACACCTGGTTAGTGTCTGGGACTAAAGACACCATACAAGTCAGGCTGGTTCTCATCCTGTGAAAAATCATGACATCATATGATTAATCATGCTTCAGTTGGTTTAGTCCGAAGTGGCTGCATTTTTTCCCAGCACAGAGAGTGCGAGCAGCCTAACCTGTTTCGTATAATGAAACATTTGCATGAAATTAAATGTTCCTCAATGAGTGTTTCATTGAACCGAGGCAACACCTGTATCGCCACACAGGATGCTGGAGTGGAACGGCCATTGCGACATCACACCTCTTCTTGAGCTTCACCTGTTGGGGTGAGCTTTCACAGGAAAAGTACAGGAATCAGAAAACAGCTGAAGTTGGCACTGCAACCCACATGTGTTTTTGTGTGCATACACAAACACACCGCTCTCACGTTCACCACACGACACAGCCGTTACCTGTCAGACAGGTAGGAGACGAAGCTGTTCTCCAACTCCAAGCGTGAGCAAGTTTCCCTTTGCAGTCCCTGGAGTGCCACACCTCTTTTTAACTGTCCCATGAACAATAATGAACTGAGAAAGAAAAAAGTGAGAACTGCAGTTGGCAGTTGGTTAAGAGCCTTGACCTCAAGGCATTGAGCCAGTACTCACATTCTCACCCATGTCCAATGCTGCAAAGCCATTCTGGATGTGGTCTGCCCTGGCTTGCCTTTAGTTATTTAATTCCTTGGAAGAAAATGACTTTGTACTTATAATATGCTTCCTCTTTCACCAGAACAAGAGCCCTGATTCCACTTCAATGAAGCGAAAACGTGATGGAGAAAGCTCTCATTACCATCAAACAGGCAAAGACGTCCCTGTAGTCTGTGTACTGTATACATATAGCTGCTGTCCAATAAAAACATATATGTCCATTGTCCTCCATCATGAGAATCCTGTAGCTCCTTTCTATCCTGTGTGATTCATTCGGGATGAACAGACCAATAGAAATGTTCTAAATGACCTGGAATAAACACTTATTTTACATTCATCAAATCTCATCAAACCATTGGTCACCAACCTGTGTGGATAGTTGTCATCATGGACCATAAAACCATAAAAAAAATTATAGACCATAAAAAATATTTCCTCATAAGTTGAAGGTGTTCAGTTAGATCACTGAACCACCAAATACTGATTTGCAGTCTCACCTTTATGAGACAAGTGGACTCAAACCATGCCTCTCTGATGCCTCTCTGATGCCTCTCTGACCATCTCACTCTTTTCCTGTCTAGACCACCCTCTGTTTTAATGCTGCTGACCTCTTTGTTATAAGCAGGTTAATTCTCTGCAACACCCCTCTGTAACTGTCCTTGCTGACACTGTCTGAACACGCCCTGCACTGCCTTTCTCAGTTGCTTGTTCAAAATGAGTTAGAGCTGTTTTCTTGTCACTTGTCACTTAGAAACTCATATTCACAGTGCAGCTTAAGAAGAGACATGTTGCTATGGCCATTTCATCCTCTTAAACCAAAATATGGGTGAACTCGGCCTGCTCAGAATTTGTAGACATGCCAGAGAGCATGGTAATCTTAATCATATAATTGTAATATCAGGGTTTTCCTTTCATGTATTTAGACATTGTCTAAGTTAGGTGATGCAGGTTTTGTATTTTGTTTGTTTATATAAGATCATCTCCTATATGTCTTTAATTAAGTGAGTAATGACAGAGTATAGACAAATATAATTTAGTAGTAATATTAATTTATTCAACTAGGTCCGGAAAAACAGTTCAGACGCTGATCGAGTACTGATTATGCTGTTTGAAAAGTGTTCACGAATATCACATTTCAGAGTATTTTAGAGTAGCGATGATTCTCACACTGTTCACTGCTTGGGTCAGAAACGTCACACCTGAATCATTCCACACAAAAGAGGTTGCTTTTATGTTTCACTGACTATTCCCACAACCAAATACTGACAATGAGTTTCATTTCATCACACCATTCTTGTTGAGGCCCGACAAATTCATGATTAAGCTCTTACGCACCACAGCTTTGACTTTCTTCTGATGGGTAAAGCTGCTTGGAGTGCTGCCAAACAGAGCAGATCCACTGTACAGTTGTACTTCAGTAGGGTTAAAGCGAACATTGATCTGTGGCCAGTTTTCACTTTTTTCCTTTATTAGTTTATTTGACAGGGACAGTGCTCAATAATGAACACACTTACACAATTACTGTCAACAAGCTGGAGTTAGCCCTTAAGGCTTATTTGTAGCTGTAGTCCCTGGCCTGGTCTTAAAACGGCAACCAACTAACCAGCTAACATGTGCATGCTTTGTTAGCTCTGTATGCATGCTCTGTGCAGTAGCTTGTATGGGTAGCCCAACTGGGAACCGGAAATTTTGACCTTAGGTTCCGTGTTGGCCCCACATATGGATGCTCACCAGGGTCAGTGATGGGACCAGGAGGGGTTGAACATGGGTCCCACGTGGGTTGAGATTAAGGTCCGCTGTAATGACAGGGCCCATTTGGGAAGCCCAGTCCCATGTCAGCCCTACATGAGCATGTTGGCTGGGTAATATGATGATATGATTACATGTAACACTTACATTTAGGGCGTTTAGCAGACACTCTTATCCAGGGCGAGTTACAAAGTGCTTTGCTATTTACCCAAGAATAACCTCAGCTAGTTTGAATAGGCTAAAAATTCAAAGATACCTCTATGCTTAGACACGACTAAACACAAGTCAGTAAGGAGACCATTAAATTTGATTTAACAAATGATCAAAAATATATTAGGATTCAGCCTGTTATGCTGAAATTGCACAACACCTGTGTGATAACAGGTGCTCTATCAAACAAATACTGGTCTGCATTTAATATACCTGTTCATAATCACACATATAACAATAAACAGAGAAATACCACCTGAACAAATGGGGGGTGTGTGTGTGTGGGGGGGGGGGGGGGGGGGGGTGCCCAAACAATCAGACATCATGAATCTGCCACAGAGTTTCAGGACATGGTAAACTTCACCTGGATTTAAAGAGCTCAGCTCAGATGTCAGAGCTCCTCATCATATGCAGAAATATGAAAGTGCAGCAAGGCGATGTGTTAAACTGTCATTTTGAGTCACATGCGCTGAAAGCCAGTCAGGGAGGCGGGTCTTATCCTGAAGGACCTTCCTACACCGCTGTATCTCAACGGGTCAAAGACTTAGTGCTCCTCCCGTCCTCCAGCTCACTCATTCATACCCTTACCTTCCCAGACCTCAGTCAGCTAGCTGAGGTGTCCTCTCTTTGGAGGGCTCTGTGTGATTTTCTTGGGCTGCTCTCCACTCCTCGAGCTGTAAGCTGCTGGGTTTGTTTTGTTTATGGCTGCAACGTGCGCTGACGTCATACGGCGGTGTGAAGAGCGCTAGCGATCAGCCAGACCCCCCCCCCCCCTTTCACTCTTCACTCTCCTGAAGGTCCCGAGGCCTTTCTCTGACCCGGCTGTCTGTTCCTGAGCAGTTTCTGAGGAGCGAAACAGGGACGCACGGCGGCATTCATGGCTCAAGAGGAAAGGTGAGTTGAAGAGCTGAAGTCCACCTGTTTCTAGCTCTGGAGTCTGGAGTCTCAGCTGCTTCAGTAGCTCATTCTGGTTCTCATATTTTGAAGAGCCGTGTTGCCAACCCTGGTCCTGGAGTTCCCTCTGTCCTTTATTTGAGTGTTTTTAACACACCTTGAAGTAACCAAGCCTTTATTGAGTAGGGATGGATGTGTCATGGCCGGAAAACACTACAAATGCAGGGCAGGGGGTACTCCAGATTAGGACTGTCCAGTACTGTTCCTCTGGCTCTTCTCTTACTGCCCAGGCTTGACCTTGGACTTGCATTATCTGGCTGTGTAGATCTGAGGGTGCACCTACTGTAAATCGATACAGCAGCTACACTCTCAGAACTATTACAATGCACTGATATTATTTGCACAGATGAATTAAAGATTTTAACCTAGATTTACTACCATCCCTTTGACTTCCACATGCCGGTATCTGTATCCATTGGGATAATCCATTGTGTGTGGGGACAGGACATTGGGTGGCAATGTAAAGGGAGAGCTATGGGAATAGCAGGTACTTGGTACAGCTCTTTGTTGGCTCCAGAAGCCCCCAGGCACCGAAAGGTGTCAGTTTTATTTAGTGTGGATGTCTGGATTGGATGAAAAGGTTCCCCCTATGTCTAATCAAGTGTCAGCTGAGCTTTTTACAAACAGTCAAGGATGGAAAGTACAAGTCTGTAATGTTTGCAAATGTGGTATTTGTAATTCACTAGTAGCACATCAGATTCTGTACTTTAGATTGCACAGATCGAGTGTGAAGAACACATCGGAACACATTAAAACCCATGAACGGTTTCATGCAGGAAAAGATGTGGAGAAAACAGTCAAGAATTTGTGCTTTACTTGTTGTTGTCAGGTTTTAATTTTATGATTTCTGCTGATTTTGAAATCAGGTGAACATGCAGAGTCACGTTGTAGATTCACACTCACTAGTCAGCTGAATTGGCCTGGCACACACAGCAGACTTCAGGACTGACACTATGGACACAATTCCTTATTGCTATTGCTATATTTCATAATACTTTGCAATATACTAAAATGAATTAATGAATTATTGGTGTAATGTAGTTAAGTACTGGCCTTCTTGATTTGGACCAAATTATGCTTTGATTTGTTCAAACACCTGAAGAACCTCAGAGACCAGGATACTCACAGCACACAGTATAGTATTTACGTTTATGTCTGAAGGCTCCTTTTACATAGCCTACGAAGATGTGACCTCACTGGTCAGCTGAAGTAAATACATATGTTCTAATTGTGTTAACTGTGTGACATGCAGTAAACGACTGGTAGTGGTGGTCCCCAATGAGACATCCTTTCCATCGCGCCGCGTCTACACCAATGAAGATGAGGCCTGGAGGGCCTACCTAGAGAACCCTCTGACTGCAGTCACCAAAGCTATGATGAGCATCAACGGAGACGAGGACAGTGTAGCAGCCCTTGGTCTGCTCTACGACTACTACAAGGTCAGTTGGAAAGGCTCTTTTGGGAAGCTATCAGGGGTTATGCCAAGCATTGTTGATTTCCTCGTAAAGATTTTGTGTTGCACAATAAAGACGTTCAGATCCATTTCTCCACTGTCTGACATCTGGGCGGTTAAACACCAGGGACAGTTACTTTATAAGTGCTTCCCTGTGCTTTGTAAAAGAAAGCAAAACCTCTTGATTTGCCAGTTGATACAGTGTATTGGGTAATACAATTGCCTTCCATGTGGCAGACAGGTTTGGCTCTACATGTTTACACTCAGCAGATTTGGTTAGATTTAAACAAACTCTAGTGTGTTTGTGCTGTTGCTACAGTTCAAGTCAGAATGCTGCCGTTGGACCCTGGTACACATCGAATTAGACGAACAAGACCACCTTTAGAGTTTACTCTAATGTGGTTCATTCAAATATGACTTAAGCTGTCTAAACAAAGAAAGTGTTGTCTCATGTCTGCAGACCCTCTTTAATACATGGAAAAGATTGTTTGACACTTCATGAGATGTTTATTGCTACATATAGGATTTTAAACATGGCTAAGGTACATTTGAAGCCTTTGTAAAAAATAGTACTCAATATATATATATTTGTTGCTGTCCCTCAAAAACCTTTCAAAAGTATCACTCATTGCAAAGAGAAGCAACGAGATTCACATTATGTCAAGACGTAAAATAGAATCTGTAAAAATGTAGGTTTTTGCCTGACAGTGTGACATGACGTGAGATATATGGTAGTTGATACTAATGCAGTCTTGTGGTTCTATTTACTTTTGCCCTCCAGGTTCCAAAAGAGAAGAGAGTCCTGCCTGTAGCTAAAATCCCAGAGGAGGAAAAGAGGTCTGTACTGCAGTAAACACTCACCTGGACACAGTAATTAGAGCTAACTAATATAAACAGAACTGCATTGCAAATTACTGTATTGTACAACTGCAGGATGCCTTGCCTTATATTCCAACACACTTGAAAACATATTAAACATATGATTAACATTCTTAAATATATGTTCCCCAGGATATGGCATGGAGGTGTGGACTCAGTGGAGGAGCGTATTCAGGCTGCCAAATCTCTCCCAGTCAACCTCTCCCTCAACGCAGACTCCCACAGCCCAGAGGCAAAGCGAGATTTGTACAGCTCATTGCCAGTGGACGGGGGAGTAGTGGCCACTGTAAAACCAGAGTATTCAGCATTATCCACTTCTAACCACCAGCAAGAGGGACAGCTACACT
The DNA here is from genome assembly GCF_030463535.1 of Salminus brasiliensis. Lineage (NCBI taxonomy): Eukaryota > Metazoa > Chordata > Actinopteri > Characiformes > Bryconidae > Salminus > Salminus brasiliensis. Next base: position 15,851,975 of record NC_132882.1, on the reverse strand, counting down.
ACCGCTTGGCTTATCAGCAGACCTCTCAGGAGGCAAGGACCATTACCCACAGCCGTTACATGAAGGATGAGCAGAAGAGCGTGCCAGATAGTACCTTTGAAGACTCTTACACTGGAGAGAATGTGGTGAGAGCTTATGTCGACCTAATGCCTGAAACATCGTCTGTGTTCCTGTGGAATGGCTGGCTCTGTGATGGATAAGAGAAACAGATTACCAGTATGGTAGAATACAATATACAAACATTTTACGCTTTTAGACCTAGGCCTTCATTCGAGGACATAAATGTAAAAAAAATTATTTATTTATTTATTTATTTTTAAAGGTGTCAATGACAATGATAATGTCCCCATGACATTGGGGTTATGGTAGTACTAAGCTAACAATAATGAACATTTTAAATTAAACACAGACATTTGAGGCTTGAAGTTTAGAACAGATAGTACCTTTTATGCTGAGTTGACAGTGACTCTTTCAGAATAAAAATCCACAGAGCTGTGCAACTGTTCTCCATTTTTGACAACTGACTGAAACCTGGTTGGGCTACCAGTGTTTAGGCTATTCATATGTATCTTCGATTTCAAGGAGGCCCACTTTTTCCCACAAAATCAGTACCACTCACTGAAAATTATACATGATATTTATGTTTATGGCTGATGCTCCCAGATTGGGAGTTAAACCCCAGTCTCCCTCACCACACCAACTACACCAAATCAGAATGTGATAAATTAATTCCACTGTCCTAATTATGTGAGTGGTAAATCTCTTGGTCAGTCTAATGCATAACACCTTTAACTCAGCTTATAAAGTCCTGACCAATAGGACTGCTAGCATGACTATATCTACCTAGATACAACAGGGGACAACAGGGCTGAATGGACAATTTTCTGAATGTGCAATTTAAGAACATAGCCCTTTTGTTTCCAAACAAAACAACGAAACAGGAGTAGTAATTCAATACTTTCAGACAACATGCATGATGACAGACCAACATTTTCAGTTTCCAGTCATGATTAGGCCTAGAAGAGCCTGAAGTTTTTATTCTTTTTCTTTTAATTTTTATTTAGTAATCACTACAGCATTAATGTGATCTGTGATATTCTGTGCTTTTAACAGAAATTTAGAGTACCCGCCTCTCTAGGGTCCCACAACTCCCTCTACGAGCAGCCTGCAGTGTGAGTACTACATTCTCTAATGTTTGAAATTATTTTTCATTTTGAAAGTCAGGAAAGGCAAGGAAAGGCAAGAAAAGGAAAGGGGGCATACTGATATTTTCATTCATTTCCTCTGATGTAGAGACACCTTCCAGTACAGCATAGAAGCAAGCCTATCAGTGCGGCAGAAGCAAGGTGAGGGGCCAATGATCTATCTGAACAGAGGGCAGTTCTATGGCATCACTCTGAGTGAGACGGGGGCCAGCAAGGGTCTGCGCCTTCCCATCAGCAAAGTGCGGGTAAGTTCTGCTGCTCTCAACATGGCAACCATTTAAAGCTTCTGCAGTTTGAACTTGCTGCTTAAAGCAAGGAATTTAACCAGCAGAGATTCTGAAATGGGTTTGTTTGAGTTGCATTTTCTATTTGTATTTTCTATTTGGATAAGCCATTGTAATTTCTGTGTATAGTCTAGTGTGTTTGAAACAAGGTTGAATATTGTAAAATTGCCCCTTGTACTACTATGGCGCTTTTGGTGTTTCTCGCAGAGTGTGGTGATGGTGGTGTTTGGAGAGGATAAATGTCGGGACGAGCAGCTAAAGCACTGGAACTACTGGCACAACCGTCAGCACACTGCTAAACAGAGAGTCCTGGACATTGGTAAGGAGCTGAATCTATATATGTCTTTCAGCCAATATGCCTTTTTAGTCTTGTTGGTAGGTTTCTCATTTTCCTGCTTTTGTAGAGAACCACTGTTGGTAAGCAAAACAAGACATCTGTTTGCATCCTATCAGAGTAAATCACAAATTCTATGCCTTATTTTTTGAGTAAAAAAAAGCTCTCCTTATATAAATAGGCCTTATATAACTCAAAAACAGTATGTATAGTAGGGGAGAGTGGTGCACACACTGACACGGAGTAATATGTAACAAAGATTGAAGGAGACTATGCTTTTGTATGCATTACTCATATTCATGTAGCAGCATCCTCAGTAATTTTGACTGTATCTGGGTAGCTATTTCCCCATATTCACTTTAAAGACCTGTTTTCATCATGAGTGGAGTAATGGTGTAACTATTTCAAATTTTGAGAGCTAACTGGGATAAAGGCCAGCCTCCACACGGTGGGGTTAGTTATAACGCAGTGTTTCTACTAAGTCTCCTAAAGAAACAGTGAGGGAAGCCCATACATGCCCCATACACATTCAGACATGTTAATTCGTTGGAAGGTTTTTTTTCTTTTGTTAAACCAAAGATGAATCAGAAATACACTGTAGATATACAGTATATAGTTATGTAATAGAATATATTTGGAATTACTGATATAATCTTTGCATATGCTGAGGTGTTTTTAACATCTTATGCTAGTAACAATAGTTAAATTTGCTGGATTAAAAAAAAAAAAAAAAGATTGATCCTGATCAACAGTGCTTAAATTTTTTTTTCAGAAACTAAAACTATTCACTACATATAACCTGTAGAATGAAGACATTTAAAATACATTAATGTGCGTGTGTGTGTGTGCGTGTGTGTGGGTGTGTGCTTTACAACTGTTTTCAGATACTTGGGTTATCGTTCAAGGGGAATCCCCCCTCTTGTCCTCAGCCAGTGCTTGTGTGTGCGTGTGTGTGCTTAACTCCAACCCCTCATTCAGTAGCCTTTTGCCTTCTCTTCATATTGTATCCCGTTAAATGCAACACTAGTAGAAGGCTTAGGGCTGTGAAATCCTTCACCTTCACTCACAGATGGGAAATGGGAAGACAATAAAGAATAGGGTCAAGCCTGAGATGTAGGGGGATGGTTGATACTCAAAGACCACTACTGGGGTCTCATCAACAGCAGTTGGCAGACCTACAAGATATAGTGTAGGGCTTTTTTTGGAGGGCTTGGAACCTGATATGTCTTAAACATTTGATTTGAATAACAGTATCCAGGGATTTTTCCATGCAGCCTGAAGCTGCAGATCAGGATTTGAATAGATATTGCAACCGTTGCGGGAAGCTGTGCACATAAATAGATGCAGTCTCAGGTAGTGAGGTTCTTGTGACTGTCTAATCAGACACTTTAGTTGACCCTTTTCTTACTGTGGTGATTCTATATTGATAAAACGTTAACGAAAGTTATGTAATAAATCACTATATTTTCAAAAGACTTTTAAAAGACAAAACATCTACAATGCACAGTCTAAAAGATCACCTTTGCCAACTGTGAAGAATTGGGGTGGATCTGTCATGTTTGGGGTTGCATCGCCCCTAATTGCATTGAAAGTATAGCACAGGTGAACAGAAGAATGAATTCCACAAATTTCCAGCAAATCTTGAATGCAATTCAAGTCAAACAATCTGTAAAAAAAAAAAAAAGGCAGAAGCTGAAAGAACCAGATAGTGATACAAAATATACACCAAAATATACCATGGACTACCTGAAGAGACAGAGGATGAAGCTTTTATTATGGCCCTCACAGTTCCCTGACCTAAATATCATAGAAATTGCGCGTCCTTAAAAATAAACTGTGCAGGCAAGACAACCCAAGGATATCTTAACTAGAGGCTTTCTGCAAAAAATGCGGCTTAAAAAAATATAGACTTTTTGCTGCCACAAAAAGTGTTTGCAAGCTCTGAGGTTCTGACACTGTAAGGAGTCTAACCTTTTGCACAAGCCACATCAATAATAACTGATCTCCACCCTATCCACTGCTTTCTGTCTAGCTGATTACAAAGAGAGCTTCAATACCATTGGGAATCTTGAGGAAATCGCCTACAATGCTGTCTCTTTCACCTGGGACGTTACCGAGGAGGCTAAGGTATGAAAATGTTCAGTGTTCTGCAAACTCAAGAACTGGTTAGTTTTAAACTGACAAATGATTATATGCTGTTGAACAGGTGCTTTGAGCTGAATGACTTTATTTAATGTTCAGCATGATTCCAAATAAATTATTATTTTTTAAAATAAGAGCCCAGCATGCTTTTTAAGGTTACTGTACTGTCACATTAGCTTCTAATCATATGTACACTCAAGACAGAACAAAACCAACCTGACCTGTAGAATATACAGCAGGTTTCTGGATGAGGAACGTCTCTATATCCTCTAAGTGTTCAAGCATCACGTTATGGGTAACTGAAAATTGGAAAGTTGATGTGCAGACCCTTTTAAAACAAATAGTAATTGAGCAGTTGTCAGTATTGATATCTTAATCTCTAATATACCTCTAATAGATTCAGCAGAAGTAATTTGGTAAGATTATGTTAATAAATTCAACAATATACATTCAGTTGTACATTATGTTTAGTATAGTGTTTTGATGTCGCTGTAGTTTTGATTAAATACATTTTAATAGTAGAATAATACTATGCTATTTGAATCTCTACAAAAAAAAATGACACATGAAGATATGTTGTCTTAACATTAATGGATGGCTTGAAATGTTTTCATGAACCCTTACAGATAGATGCAGACAGGACCAATTGACTCTGAGATGATAGGATTGAGTTCTTTCTCTTCCTGCAAAATTATTCTGGTACCCTATTATCAGTTTGAAGGCTCTAATGTGAAATAATAGCACACAAGCTTTGTGATGCAACTTTATACACACGCTCACTCAGACGTGTAATGAGCATTGCAGAAAGGATGCATAGTGCATAGTACAAGCGCTTGTTGTTTTGAACATGTTTGTCGTTTATTAACTGATGCCTGTTGGAAGTGGTCATGTGACCATGAGAAAAGAAGTGGTTCTCACAATATTGCTCCATAAGCCTTCTTGTTAAACAAAAGCTACAGGTACGGACACGAAGGCCGAGAAGCCTGTCAGTGGGAAACTATTTTCACTCGGGGCAAAAAGATTTCCCTCTCAAAAGCAGTTTTTCCAGTGTCTCTTGAAAGATTGGTGTTAGGCAATTTACAGTTGGGAGCATTTTAACAAATGTCTTTTAGCTTATTTGAATAAACTGTAAGTTCCAGCAGAAATGCAGATCGGCCAACAGATGTCATGTGGTCTTAACCATTCATAACCAATCTGGATTCTAGAGCGTAGATATAATCCTGAAGATCTTTTAAACTGTGGGCAGGTGTTGAGATGGAGAGTAGTTTATGCTGGATAAATAACATGCTCAGAGGATTCTTCGTCTTCTTGGTTCCTTGTTCTTTTTAGCACCTGTTGTTCAGCATATTTGAAAAGTGGATACACCTGCAGCAGGTACTTTGCCTGTGGGGAGAAATCACATAAAATTACTTTCAGATTTGCACAAAACAGCATTATAACTAGTTTGTCAGGAGCTTAATAAAGGCAAGATACCACGCATTCACAACTGCAGCATAATTGTGATCAGGCAAGTTTGGTAAGGCCACACCTTCTCATCTATCTTTACTGAATGAAACTTGTTGCATGTGCCTAGTACTGGTAAATAAACACAGTTCTTGTACTGTTTAAGCCTTATTAAGTTATTCTTCTCTCACTCTCTCTCTCTCTCTCTCTCTCTCTCTCTCTCTCTCTCTCTCTCATCTCTTATTTACTTATTTATTTATTTGTACTTCTTGAGCACAGCAAACAGTATGTAAGATACATAGACCAAGTAAATCCAAGAATCATCATCCACACTCAAACTTAGGGTCTTTGCGCGATGCCATAGAACAGAGGTCTTTAAATCAGTTCCTTGGTAGGTGCTATACTATATGGCCAATCAATTACATTGACTGTTCCCTTAACATTGAGCGAGAACAAAAAAAAATGGAAACTGGATTCAACGTCCAGAAGAATCTTTTTTTTACAAGAGACATGTGTCATAAACCTTTTAAAGGGTTAAAGTTGTAGATATAAAGGTTCTTTACCATTTTTTTAACGCACATCTCCTTAAAAAAAGGTGGAAGTAAAATGGTTCTTCCAGGGCATCTCTTAAAGAACCCTTTGTAGCACTTTTATTTTCAGAGTGCCTGCTGAACAATGCTAATTCAGTATATAGCAGACTCCGGTACAGAGCCTGTGTCATGGCACTTGCTAGAATCCCAGAGGCTACATGTTGAGAAATATCACAGAAGTCTATGACTCACACAAAACTCAGACACGACCACATCCATATGCCTAGTTTATGGCGCAGGACCCCTGGGACCCGTTTCTTTTATTTTCCATGCAGTCTTCAAAATTTCTGTTAAATTCTTATGCTGTGATTAGGTGATCAACACCACATTATGATGTTCCTAAAGAACCTTTAAGGCATTTAGCTGTGTAATGCATGTAAGAAGAAATCTCTTGGCTAATCCTTTTCATTGGATATTAAGATAATTAAAGGATTATTGTCTATAAAGGAGAAGAAAAGCAGAACAATACAACCTCGTATAAACTCCAAATGCCCACACACTGGTAGAAATGCATGTTCTCATGTTCTTTTTCTCTCTTTTCGTAGGTGTTTATCACAGTGAACTGTTTAAGCACAGACTTCTCCTCTCAGAAGGGAGTGAAAGGGCTTCCGCTGATGATTCAGATTGACACTTACAGCTACAATAACAGGAGCAACAAGCCCATTCACAGGGCCTACTGTCAGATCAAGGTCTTCTGTGACAAGGTTGGCAGAAATGTAGTTCTAGTCTGTGGTTTAGAGGCTTGTTCAACAACAGATGAGATCTTGCTTCTGACCAGCTAATTATATATTTGCTCATTACATATTAAGATAATGAGGTCATCACCTTGGTTTATTTATTGTGAGAAGTAACTCCTGCATGTCCTGTTACCCGACAGGGAGCTGAGCGTAAGATCCGGGATGAGGAGAGAAAACAAATTCGGAAGAAGGTGAAGGGTCATACACCTGGAGGGCACGGCCATAGTGGTAAGACAGGGGCATCCATATAGACTCACCCAGCCCTTTAGTAGGATCACCTGTACACCTACACTTTTTTGCAGTTACCCAATAAGCTAACTGTGTGGCAGCAGTGCAGTGCATAAAATCATGCAGATACAGGCCAGCAGGTTCAGGTAATGTTTACCTGAACCATCAGAATTAGGGTTAAGCGTGGCATGATTGTTGGAACCTGATGGGCTGGTTTGAGTGTTTCTAAAACTGCTGATCTCTTGGGATTTTCAGCACAACCGTCTCTAGAGCTTTCAGAATGGTGCAATAAAGACTGCAGATGGAAACGGAAAGACTACAATAACTTTGTACAATTTTAGAAACCAGAAAAGCATCCCAGAATGCACAACATGAGCAACCTTGAAGTAGATTGTCCAGAACAAAGGGAGCCAAAACATGATCAATATTTTTGGTTTTCTGCTACACAGGCATTACCCTTTGGGAAAAAACGTCTATGCAGGATGTAGTTATTATTATGAATCATTCATTCATATTAAAGGTATATGGTAAATCTCTTTAACTGAATTTAGAGCACAATAATGTTGTTTATCCTGATAATTCTGCTGACCATAATCTAAATTTACATTACATGGCCCATTTTACTCATGCATGTCAAAGACATGCAAATGATCATAGTAAGAAATAGCAGATTAGTCAGATGCAAGTGTCACCTTCAACAGCAATATAATAAAAAAAACAAAAAATAAAAACAGTCAACGTATTAAAACTGTTCATGTTCTCTCAGACTTGCCAGGAAAATCGGGAATGCATGGGGCATTAATGCAGAAGAAGTCAGACATCGCGCTTTTCAAAGCCATGTTGGATCTAGAGTCCCAGCCTGTGCTTTTCATCCCTGATGTCCACTTCAGTAACCTGCAGAGAGCTGCACAGGTGAGCGTTGCCTCATCCGAATCCTATATTGCTGGTTCCTTCCTCAGCCTGGTTGCTGTATGTCATTACTGTACAAGTCTATCATTTAGGTTGATGCGTAGTGTTGTGAGGGAAGATATACTGAGAGACTGTGTTGTAGATGTAAAACAGTGTGTTTTTTTTATTTCCCAAAGCATTATTTTTCAGCTTTTGACTTTCTGTTCGCAGATGTTTGGCTTTGGCACTGAAGAAACAGAGAGTGATGGGTAAGTGCTGTGCTGACAAGTGTACAGTTTATGGATTAGTGAGCAATGTCTTCCAGACTTTGGTTTCCAGACTCTGCAGTAAAGTAAACAAATTATTTTGGTTCTGAATGTTCTTTCATATACAGTGGGGAGAACAAGTATTTGATACACTGCTGATTTTTCAGGTTTTCCCACTTGCAAAGCATGTAGAAGACTGTAATGTTTATCATAGGTACTCTTCAACTGTGAGTGATGGAATCTAAAACAAAAATCCAGAAAAATACATTGTATGATTTTTAAATAATTAATTTCCATTTTATTGTGGGAAATAAGTATTTGATCATCTATCAACCAGTAAGAATTTTGGCTCTCACAGACATGTTACTTCTTCTTTAAGAAGCCCTCCTGTTCTCCACTCATTACCTGTATTAACTGCACCTGTTTGAACTCGTTACCTGTATAAAAGACACCTGTCCACACACTCAATCAGTCAGACTCCAGCATCTCCACAATGCCCAAGACCAGAGAGCTTTGTAAGGACATCAGGGATAAAATTGTAGACCTGCACAAGGCTGGGATGGGCTACAGGACAATAGGCAAGCAGCTTGGTGAGAAGGCAACAACTGTTGGTGCAATTATTAGAAAATGGAAGAAATGCAAAATAACGGATAATCTCCCTCGGTCTGGGGCGCCATGCAAGATCTCACCTCGTGGAGCATCAATGATCTTGAGGAAGGTGAGGAATGAGCCCAGAATTACACGGCAGGACCTGGTCAATGACCTGAATAGAGCTGGGACCACAGTCTCAAAGAAAACAATCAGTAACACTCTACGCCGTCAAGGATTAAAATCCTGCAGTGCACGCAAGGTGCCCTTCCTCAAGCCAACGCATGTCAAAGCCCGTCTGAAGTTTGCAAATGACCATCTGAATGATCCAGAGGAGGAATGGGAGAAGGTCATGTGGTCTGATGAGACAAAAATAGAACTTTTTGGTTTAAACTCCACTCGTCATGTTTGGAGGAAGAAGAATGATGAGTACAACCCCAAGAACACCATCCCAACCGTGAAGCATGGCGGTGGAAACATCATTCTTTGGGGATGCTTTTCTGCAAAGGGGACAGGACGACTGCACCGTATTGTGGGAAGGATGGATGGGGCCATGTATCGTGAGATTTTGGCCAACAACCTCCTTCCCTCAGTAAGAGCACTGAAGATGGGTCGTGGCTGGGTCTTCCAGCATGATAACGACCCAAAACACACAGCCAGGGCAACTAAAGAGTGGCTCCGTAGGAAACATCTTAAGGTCCTGGAGTGGCCTAGCCAGTCTCCAGACCTGAATCCAATAGAAAATCTTTGGAGGGAGCTTAAAGTCTGTGTGGCCCAGCGACAGCCACGAAACCTGAAGGCTCTGGAGGAGATCTGTATGGAGGAGTGGGCCAAAATCCCTGCTGCAGTGTGTGCAAACCTTGTCAAGAACTACAGGAAACGTCTCATCTCTGTAATTTCAAACAAAGGTTTCTGTACCAAATATGAAGTTTCTTTTTCTGGTGTATCAAATACTTATTTCCCACAATAAAATGGAAATTAATTATTTAAAAATCATACAATGTATTTTTCTGGATTTTTGTTTTAGATTCCATCACTCACAGTTGAAGAGTACCTATGATAAAAATTACAGTCTTCTACATGCTTTGCAAGTGGGAAAACCTGAAAAATCAGCAGTGTATCAAATACTTGTTCTCCCCACTGTAACAATCATGGAAATAATATATAAAATGATTTGACTCTTACTACAGCATGACAATGAAGAGGACATTTAGACAGACAGAAGATGACATCGGCCCTTCGCCAGCCAAACAGGGCAAAGGAAACCCACCAAGGAGAGGTATGTGTCTACATACTTTTTTTTTTTTTTTTTGCAAATTGAATGTGACAGAATGGACGTGCTTGAGAGACTCTGAGCATGAGTGATTCTTGCTGCCATTGCATTTCATTCTCTGAAAGGATTCTCATTCTGCAATAACCAGTGACCTTGGGCATTTCTCTACAGTTCTGCTGTATGTAAGGAAAGAAGCTGATGAGGTTTTTGATGCATTAATGCTGAAGTCTCCAACAGTGAAAAGCTTGATTGAGGCTGTAAGTATGAAGTATGAACATGTGCTTTGTAAACCATCTGTGTGTTGTGTTTTATGTGAAGCACACAGAAATACAGATTTTCAATTTTCTTTTCTAGATATCAGGCAAATACACTCTTCCAGCTGAGAGGATAACTAAAATCTACAAGAAAAGTAAGAAAGGGTGAGTAAACGTTCATAATACAAAAAGCCATTAAGCCATTACTTACTTAATTAATTCATACTTATCATATTTATACGTTATACATTGGAAGTTGGGTATAGAGAAATAAATAGCTCATTATTATTGGGTTAAACATGGAGACAATCAGTTAGTTATTCAGTTATTCATAAAAAAACAGATGGAGTTGTTCTGTGAATGAACTTCTAGATGTGACTTCTTACAATAACTTTTTCACACTGTATGTTTTTACATGCCTGCTCATTTTGTTGGTTTGTGTGTTTTTGTTTTTATTTGGCCATCAGGATTCTTGTCAACATGGATGATAACATCATTGAACACTACTCCAACGAGGATGCCTTCATACTCAACATTGACCCTCAGACAGAATGCTTCCAGGTCACACTCACAGAGATATAAGGAATTTGAGGATATGAGGATTTAACTGTCCAGTCTCAGTTTTCTTAGCAGTTCACACATCATGTCTTGAAGCAGATTCTGTAGAAGGACACCGCTGAAAGGGGACCGGATTACTGCAACTGTATGCTAACATGTCATTGCACTAGCATAAGATAATGAACACCCCTCATCTGTTTGTGGTTTTCAAGCGCCCCCTCCTGGTCTGTGATATGTGTGACTTGCTAAACCGATCAATGTTCCCTAACATGTTCTGCTTTTTAAACACTGCCATCAAGTATAAACACACAGGACACTGAGTGATATGCAAAAGTTAGGTCATCCCATTCAAAATATCTATTACTGTGAATAGTTAAGCAAGTAAAGGATGGGCTGATTTTCAAAAGGCATAACGTTGAAGATGAAACAGTACTTTACTTTTTTTCATCTTTCACAGTTTCAAAATAACAAAAAAGCAAAAGTACAGCGTAGAGCAGTATAACAGTACAACACTCCAGTGCCTTCTATGTTTTACTGAAAGTCAGTAGATTCACCTTTCTAGGAGTCCTGCAAGATGTTCTCTTGGAAAGTTTTCTTGGTCTTCCACACTTCAGCTTGACCTCCACCGTTCCTGTTAACTGACATTTCTCATATACGATACAAACTTGAGGAAACAGCTACATCTGATACCATAGCAAACGTCATCAGAGAGCTCACACCTTTTGAGAAGCTGTTGTATTCTCTTCATAATACAAACAATTGTTTTTTTATGTATATATTTGTTTTTTAGATGATGTAAATATGTGTCTTTTTTAATGGATTTAATAAACACCTAAGCATCTTTTTAATGCCTTTTCTACTTTTAATGTATTGGTGTTGCTAACAGATATAAAGTATACACACATTGCCCCTTTTTTAGGTTCATATAGAGTTAACAATCTAATCTTTGACTTTCAAGATGATGGGTGACATTACTTATCTTTTTACATACATTTACATGTTACAATATTTTTATAGAAATGTCTTAGTGACACACTGAAATCTCATGTTCTACTGAATCAGTGTTAATATGGCCTTTTTTGTCACTGTTTTGAGCCTTTTTGTCTCTCTGCCCTGGTAGGTCAGTACCCAACACCAATGTAAACATGCACCAATCAATTTCAGTGACCTATTACATTTTGTATCACTTACCAGCAAAGTGAAACGAGTATTAACGAGTATCGAAAACTAAGGTTTTTAAAAGTTCATCTATTTTGTTTCGGAGTTGTTGTTTTTTGTTGACGAAGGTTTAAAAAGTTCTACTGCAAATGTTTTCTCTCAGGTGGGTAAAATTTCTCTGTTGAGAGGAAATACAGGTCAGTACTGTTGGATTGGTATCTGTAATTTTAATCAGTATGATTAACTTGGTAGTGGTGGTGTATTATAGTAGTAGTAGTAGTAGTAATATATATATATATATATTATATATATTATTATACATAATAATGATCATTTTACATTGAAAGAGTTTTTTAGCCAGTAGCTGTGCTCAGCTTGTGCCCGGGGACTTGTGTGGGCAGATTCCTGTATTGAATCTGTTACATTTGATTGTGATTTTATTTACCATGCTCTGTGTATTCTCACAAAACACAACAAATACTGGGCAACAAAATCATTTGAATGGTTAAAATAATTTCAACTAGATTTTTTTAGTAATATTTTCCAACTAAAGTCCCCTTTCTCCACCCCACTCAGGCTCCCTAATAAAATGAGTGCATAATCTGTGTACTGTTGTCAGACTTGGTGTTTTAAAGCGTGTTACTCAAATTTACTGTACTGCACAAAACAATACTGCACTGCTTCACCTGAGAAAATGAAATATATTTAACAGCCTTATTTGGCACCCTTGTCCAAATTGCACATTGTCAATCTTTTCATAACAACAAAACATAAATAAATAAGAACATCACTGATATGGCTTGCACAATTTTATACCTATTACAGAGTCTGAACGACTTTAGCAAAAATCACATGTTCATCTTTACACTTTTTTTTTATTAACCCATGTTTTACTTCAGTGCTTGTCTGCTGCTGCTGCTGCCTCTGGTACACTCCCAGTTACTAGGCTGGATAAACTCCCCAGATTATCCACTGGGATATCCCAACCACATTAGCCAGAACTGGTCTGTGTGTGCTCCTGAAGGATTCTCTGTGTCTCTGACTATCATTCATCTGGATCTGGAGAACAGTACACAGTGTGAACATGATGCCCTCATGGTCAGTCGCTATGCAATAAATACAGTGCAAAACCCCCTTTCCAGTCTCCTCATGAACAGCAGTACATGTGCAATTGTTTAGTTTGTTTAAGCTAAAATTGCTACATATTGTTCTTTTAATATTACTTTCATTACCTTCCTATTGACATGCAGCACTGATGCTCTTTCCACAGATCTTCATGGACACACATTTAAAGACGTCTCTGTGTAAGAGTGTGTCATATGAGGAGTTGCAGTCCAAAGTCAATCCCCAGCTTCTCTCCTCTCCCGGAAGCTGTTTGTCCATCTTTTTTCGTTCAGATGACTCTCAGCCACAGGCCCACTCTGGCTTCAGGGCCTTCTACCAAACACAAGGTAAGACAAGAAAGGAACTAGTGAGACTGGTGTAGCACTAGAGTAGCAGTAAGAGAAAATGATATGCATAGAGTGAGTCAACATACAGCTCTGTGCATTAGTCATGAGAACTGTCTCAGCAGTAATTGTGTTACTTTGCCAATTAAACACAATCTGAGGTTCAAATAAATGTGGATAAACATTGAAGCCAGTCAGAATGTGTTGTTTTCAGTAACTTCACTGACTTGGTTCCAGAAAAACGCGGGTGCTAACTTCTCTGTGAACTCCAGACACTGCATGAGTTTGTTCAGTTCCACCAGCAGCTCAGTGATTTACTTTAATGAGGGACTGATTATATAAACTAGGTGTTTGACTGTAACTGTGGACACTGGACTTTCTTAAGGAGAGCTTTTGAAATGGTTAAGCTAATACACACTCACACATTGGTCCATTGGTTTAGAGATGGGCAGTGCCTTATCTGGTTTGTTTGGCCCCTGCTGTTCTGTTTTCATGACTGCTAGACTTTGATGAATGCACAAGCCAGAACAACCCTTGCAGTCATCTCTGCTACAACTTCATCGGAGGGTTCCGCTGTAGCTGTCCACATGGATTTCTCCTCAACCCCAACAACCACACCTGTGATGGTAAAAAAAAAACAGCAGGCACTGTTTTCATTAAACATTTCATAAATAAATCTAGTAATGTGTATATTATGTATGTATGTATGTGTGCATGTATGTATTATTAAGGCTAGTGCTGTTTTTATTATTCTTTCTGTTCATTATAGCTATTGACTGTGGGAAACCTAAACCCCTGCTAAACGGACACGTGAACTTTGTCAAGGGCTCTAATAATGAATACCTGTCAGTCATTAAGTACAGCTGCAATGAACCATTCTACACTTCCCGTGAAATTCACAATGGTGAGAAACACTGTTTACATGATGTCAGTCAATGGGTTAATAATTCTTTTGGTCATATTGTACCACAGTGCACAGTTGTCTCTTTTGCTTTTGCTGTAAATCCTCCCCGTTTTAGTGAGTTATATGTGTGGCGCTGACCAGAAATGGAAAGACAATGATATCATTATTGTTCCGTCATGCTCTCCAGGTAAAGTGACCGTTAAAACACTGGATATATTTAAACTTTGGCATCATAATAATATCATTTGTATCATTAATGTGTGTGTGTATGTGTGTACGTATGTATGTGTGATAGTATGCGGTCACCACAAACTAAGCCCTGGTGCTGGCAGGATACTTGGAGGGCAGAAGGCTCCTCCAGGCTCGTTCCCTTGGCAGGTTTTCTTCCTTCCCTCCTCCAGTGAAAGAGCAGGAGCGTTTGTCATTGGAGAGAAGTGGATAATGACGGCAGCCCACAATTTCAAATCTGTTACAATCCCTCTTTCTACAAAAACAATTAAGGTACTCAAAGATGCACCATGCTGTGTGTATATATATCCATATGTTGTGAACACATAAAGGCCTTTTAAATGATTTTAGGAAATCTGATCTGTCCATCCAAGCAAAGGCAGACTCAGGGGAAAAACAATTATGCTATGATGAGCATAATAAAATACAATCAATCAGTCAGTAAATAAATAAATATATAAATCTAAGCCAATAACATGCTATTACATATTGTATGCCTTACAATTGTAAACAAAGTTATAAATTACATAAACGACTCATATCCATTTTTTTTTTACTTTTCCAAATTTGGAAATCCAGCTTTCTTACACCTGATTTAAGACTTTTTTATATTTTGAGGCTGGAGAGTTGACTTTACTAGTATGCCATATCCACACTTATACCTTAATTAAGACCCAAATAATGTTTCACCTCACATTGACCATTATCTCAGCTTCACTGTCTACATAGGAGCACTCTGTAGTTCTAGAATACTGTAGTCCATCTGTTTCCCTGCATATTCTATTAGACATGCAAACACACAGAATTTTGCAGGATCACTACTTGCATGACTGCAGCTAGATTACTTTTGAGAGTATTTCCCATCATGCTCCTGATGGAAATTTACAAGAAGAAAAAAAAAAGACACCATGTGTGTTTTGCTGCTTCCTGATTGGTGCTGGAGAGAGCTCACCTATTGGTTATACAATTTGCATGAGCCAAAAAAAACTGTGATAATTTTTAAATAAGGTTACTTTTAACCGATCGCTATAACGCAAGCGTGATGCAAGTCCAGCAAGACATGATTTTTTCTGACATTGGAAATTTGTCTGCAACAGTGAAATCATTTGAAAAGTAATTCTGTAATCTGTAATCTGGTAGTAAGTGTGTGTTGCGCTGGTATGAGTAGATCACACACAGCAGTGCTGCTGGAGTGTTTAAACACTGTGTCCACTCACTTTTACTCTATTAGATGCTCCTACCTAGTTGGTCCACATTGAAGATGTAAAGTAAGAGATAGAACCTCATCTGTGTTGGTCGTCCTCTAGTCTAGTGTTGGCTTTAACACACTGCAACTCTAAAATGACTTGTTAATTCACTAATTAGTTAAATCAGGTGTGTTGGGGGAAAGCAATAAATGTGCAGGACAGGGTGCCTCCAGGACCAGGGTAGCAAAACGCTGCCCTAGCCCTTCATCAGTGCCCATAGGATGCTGCTCACAGGATGCTGCCCACAGAAAGCTGTTGAAGTGGGATGAAACCTTGAGCTTCACAAGCTTGATCTGAAAGTAAAAATATGCATAGAGATGAGTGAAGATAATCTTACCTCTAGACTTTGATGTCAAATCTAAATCTGCAACATTTAAGTGTCTTTCTTTGCAGGCATATGTTGGACATAATGTTCCAAGAGAAAGGAGTCAGTTTATTAAACTCAATATTTCATCAATACATATTCATCCTCTTTATAACAACACTGATGATAAAGATTATGACAATGACATCGCTCTGATGAAGCTCAACACACCAATCACATTCACTGAAAAAGTAAGGCCACTTTGCCTGCCTCCAAAATCTGCTGAAATGATAGACCGCTTAGGGTAAGGACCTTTTCATTCATATAAACATGTTTCTGCTAATATTAATAATAATAATAATAATAATAATAATAATAATAACATCGCTTCAGTTGTACAACAAGTTTGCTCACTTGCCAGCAACATGGTTACAGCTGATTCAAGAAAGGCTGAGGTTTTATCCCTATCTTGTGGTGGTTTTCACTTAAAATAGTAACACTGATTTTATGTACCTTCTAGGTGGGTGTCTGGTTTTGGCCTAAAAGAAGAACATACTGTCTCACATGAACTACGCTATGTTCGGCTTCCCATCGTGGATCAAAAGACATGCGGAGATTCCATTGACAATGAGTGGAAGAGACTGGGGAAACAGGGGGAGAAAATACTCCGTCTTACAGACAACATGTTTTGCGCTGGTTTTGGTGAGGGTGGGCAAGACGCCTGCTCTGGTGATAGTGGGTCAGCCTTTGTTGTAGAACAGAATGGTGTGCACTGGGCAATGGGTATCGTTAGCTGGGGTATGGATTGTGGCAAGGATGACACATATGGAGTGTACACCAAGATATCACAGTATCTGGACTGGATAAACATGACCATGAGTGAAAACTAGTGTACCATGGAGAGAATTAGAATGAATAAAATCAAGACCAAGACAATTATTTAAATTTATTTACTTAATGAAACCAAATGTGAGTCAATACAAATCATAGTCTAGGCAATTTCATGTGCTTAAATTATTATTTTTTAGATTTTGATTGAAGTCTACACTATCTTAGTTATTAGAGAGCTTTAAGTGTATAAAAGCCCCAAATTCCCTTTTAATGAGCATGTCTGGATGTTCCCAAATAGTACTATTAAACTGATCTAACTACAGTTACGTTTAAGTCTTTTGCAGACACACATCTCCAGAGTAAGTGAGTAATTAAGTAAGTAATTAATTTCTGAAGTAGGCAAATGTAGCCAGATATGCCAGGTATTCCAATTTGGATCATTTTCATAACCCAGCACTAAATTACTATAATACTTTTGAACAGGCTGGGTCATAGAAGCTACACAATATATAGTTACTTTGGCCCAGATGTTTTAATTCAGTTGTTGGGTTTTGTTTTTTTTTCTTAATAAGAAATGAAATGAAAAATCTCAATTTAAAATGAATCAAATCTATATTTACATCTACATTTACATCTGTTTCTCAGGCTGCTCCAGATATTATGTTGTTCCTACCTGTAATAAGACAAGTTCACAGACACTACATGACAGTACATGACAACATTTAATACTGTAACTTACCCACCAATAATGCACCAAGCACTGAAAAGTCTCACAAGAAAGTGTAATCTAACCAAGGTTGTTTGGGTAACTAGATTAGCCAAGTTGCTTAGTACTACAGAAGTACAGTTTATATTTATGACCCCACATTAAGTCTCAGGTACTGTGGACATGTGGCAGTTATTGTTTGGATTAGTAAACACTAGTGAAGAGTGAGGAACAGATGAGAGCAATTTCCAGCAAATAAAAACCTTGGGAGCCAAACAACATCCATTCCTACATGAGGTAGTATGTGTAGGTGCACCTCTTTTACCTGAGTTGGAGTGCATAAGCAAAATTTACCAATCCTAAGCACACCATCACATGAGATATGAGCTTCTGTAAAACTGAATTGGAACTGAATTGCACTGAATTGGAAGACTCAAGTAGTGTTAAAGGTAAAATTCTCAATAAAGTTACAGATACTCAAATAAAGTTACAGATAAAGATAAGCCATTCAGCAATTCAAGCAATTCAACTGTTGTTTTACTTGAAATGAAACACACAGACTATAACTCGGCTTTACTTAGTAGTGATGTATAAAATAAAGAATTATTGGCTAATTGGCTTATTGACCAATTATTGACTAATTGGCTTTCTCTGGTGCTGTTAATTATTCCACCTGACTTCTTAAGTTGCTGTTAATTAATATTCATAACCTATTAGGTAGGTTGTTATTGTGACACAGTGAGCAGCCAGTGGCTGGGCTACACAAAAGCCATACTCAAACACTACCCGATACTGTGAGAATAATGCAGCACAATGACCCAACTGACTCAAGGTGAAAAAAAAAACTAACTAGCAGTTTTAAGAGTGTACACTTAGACAGATGTAGAATTGAATTCCAGTCTCTGTGTGTATGGTTTGTTTTTATTCAGTGTAGCCTATAGACTTGGGTTATGTTTTATTATGTAGCACACTACCATAGCTGAAGTGAGTCCAGTGCACAAACACTATTATTGTGATGATTCTCAGCCTGTAATATAACTACAACATCTGTACTGTCTATACATATAAATAATCTAGAAGCAAAAATGGTTAATGTAAAATCCAAGAACACACACATATATAGGATGTCACTTCTACCTCTTCATGAACACTGGGACTTGGCAGTGCCCCAGGGCTACCAGATTAGAATCAACTTCAACTACCTCAATATCAAGCCATCACAAGACTGCAGGAATGATTCTCTCAAGGTGATGCAACTCCCTATGTTACTGTTTTAAAAATTCACTAGTAGAAAATCCTCATTAGAGTTATCTGATTGCATCTATAGAATCTTCTTCATGAACTAGATAAGTTAGGTGGGGAAACAGTTGACTTAACTGAATCTTATAAAAGTCCTAAACAAAGGAGCTGATAACTCATGGATCAGACATATCATATTAATTAATTCAACTAAACTATATAAACACTTCTGTGTGAGAACACCATGATGATAAATGTGTGTTTTGTGTGTGGTGTTTAAGGTTGGGATGTAATATAATCAAATGTATCACTAGCAGGGAAAATGTTAGAATAGTTTCACCTTTTTGTAGTTTGATCAAAGCTGCAACTACAATTAACTATTGCTTTTAAATGATGTAGCATTCATAGTGATTAGTTATGTTTGTTTGGCCTTTCCTAGGAAATATTTATCTTGGTGACCGAAGTTTGTCCTTTGGTCAGACAAACTGTTTATTTATCTAATGCCCTTTCTGTTACCTCCTACTCAAACTCCTATCCCCTCCTTTACCTTGACTTTCAGTATCGCACCAATGGAGTCAGGTTCGCCTTTCATATGGTGAGTGTGACTTTTCCTGTTTTTGTGGCACTAATTATTCTGATTTACTGACTAAATGTGACCAGTACAAGTTTGGGTCATAAGTTACACCCAAATATACGGTTCCTCTGACCCAGCACTGAGTCGTGCACTTTACAAACTCTTTTGTAAAGTTTGAATATTTAACATGTTTCTGTTATGATTAAAATGAACTCCATATTTTGAAGAGGAAAGCAAACAAAACTCTCAATAATTACAATCAAATATTTACCATGAATCCTTCTCATCTCAAAGCAGATATTCTGGCAGGCTTTTTCCAACCTGTAACAAGACAATGAATAAAGTTAAGTCTTAAAATAAGACTTGCTGTAAGAACATGTGGCATCCATTGTTTGGGCAACTCAACAAGAAAAATGAGTGAGAAACAGAAATAGAAGGGCTTAAGTTAAGAGAAGAACTATATTCTACATAACAACAGAATAACTACAGAGTCCTGTATATGGTGTGAAATGTATAGGTCCACCTCTCTTAGCAGTTTCAAACCCCAAGAGGCTCACAGTTTTGGAGTGAGGTGGCAAAAATGACCCAACAGAAGCACCCCCAACAAAAGAGATGCCACCTCCGGTAAAACCAAGTTGGGAGTGTTCTGATCAATTCCTTAAACTAAACCACAATTCAACACGAGAGGTAAGCTATTAAAACAAAAGTTAGGATCTACAGTAGAAAGACCTCATTAAGCACATCCCAAACACAAACATGATCCAAACTCTGTTAAAACAAAGTTAAGGAATGTGCCGTTGAAATACAGAAGCTAAAGCTCTCTTATGGTTTTATTTTTTTCTTAACATAATAAAAACATAAATGTATCATAGCACAAGCACAGCACATAGCGTAACCATTATTTCCCTTATAGCCAGCTTGGTTCCTGTCTTTGAAGGGTAGGCTCCTCCCCCCTTTTACTTAAGCCAGGACCAGCATTTATGCTCATGTAATTTATATGACTAAACAGACACTCCAATATAAAGGGAGTGACACACAGCTGCAAAGTCTATGAGCATTCGTTTTTGGTGATCAGATCACATTCAGATTTCACTTGAAAATCCAGGTTTAACAAGATAACAAGTTTACCAAGACACACTGTGGTTTACGGTCAGGTCATTCAATGCACATTCGGAGGTGGGCAGAAACGGATCTCGTCACATTTAATACTCTCTCTCTCATCTCTCAGGTGTGATAAGTGTAAACACCTGTCAAAGTGAATCCAGATACCATAGGACACAAAACGCATGACAATGCCAGGAGTAAACAGGTCCTACGTGCTTGTACGCAATAATGATACTGTTTTTAATCTAAAATAAAACACATTAATTAATTGTACTGTATAGTAATTAAAACGCTGTATTTGAAGTAGGCCTACTGACCAATGTCAGTCGTGACTCCGCAGTTCTAGTTTTCTGGTACCAAACTACCATAGCTGAACTGAGCCCAGTGTATGTATTATGTATGGAAGTATGGAAGTGTGATTATTGTGATGTTCATTTTAACTGCTGGGGTGTATTGTAAGTGACTCTCAGGCTACTGTCTGACTATGACCTCTGTACTGTGTGAAACTATGATGTCTTAATAATTTAAAAGCAGAACTAATTTAGGAACACACACTCACTTCCACTGTCTTCCCTGGCAGGCTTCTTTTTATGTTTATGAACATGAAGATCCAGAGTTCTGCATTCCAGACAGTGATGTATGGCCAAGTACAGTCTCCTTATTATCCAGAACATTATCCAGCACCTCTTCATGAACACTGGGACTTGGCAGTGCCCCAGGGCTACCAGATTAGAATCAACTTCAACTACCTCAATATCAAGCCATCACAAGACTGCAGGAATGATTCTCTCAAGGTGATGCAACTCCCTATGTTACTGTTTTAAAAATTCACTAGTAGAAAATCCTCATTAGAGTTATCTGATTAGTTAGGTGGGTAAACAGTTGACTTAACTGAATCTTCCTAAACAAAGGAGCTGATAACTCATGGATCAGACATATCAATATAGATCATTCAACTAAACTATATAAACACGTATGTGTGAGAACACTATCATGTTGAGTGTGTTTTGTGTGTGGTGTTTGAGGATTAAGTTAGATAATTGTAAGGGCCTGTAATTGAAATGTATTAATTGAGTATTTTGGCAGGATTGTTAGAGTTGTGGAGCCCAGTGAAATATCTTTTCATGGGGCCCAAATCCCTGGGAGTGCCCCTTCTTCCTCTGCACAGACCTATGTAAGGGTTTCCAATAAATAAATGAAACTATTTACATTAAAATATGATGCATGTTTTTCATAATTCTTAAGTCATAAGGACTCAATGAAATACTGTTTATAGGAGAATTGGTATTTTTATGCACGTGGGCTCTGCCTACAGTTGTGGAGTGTAATTTACACCACTGTTTTTACCACTTTTTACACCACTCATAAATACAAAACAGCAGTACATATGCTTTTGTTGACAAAGTGAAGGATGTTGCGTACACAACTTACTCAGGTAACGCAGCATTACACTGTTCTCCTCAGGGGTGTTGTGCATCACCGGCAAAGTTACATTTATAGTGACTTTATTTTCCCTATTATAAGTCAGTGTACCTTCAACATGATTTTAAGGTAAAATTGATACAGGTTCAGGACCAAAACAGACCACTGAAGTCAATCCCATTTATATTCCAATAGAACAGAAAGCAGCTGGAGCAGCTTTATGTTTTAATGTTAGAGGTATTGAATTTGATTTGATTTTAACAAATGTTCTGCTCATCCCCTCAGATAACTGCATTATACCCTTAGTCTGAAGCAAGAAAGCTGTTGTTAGTGTAAGAGCAAATAATCTGAATTTATAATTTTGTCTCATATCCCTGAAACACTGCAGATATTCCAGCATGGAAAAGTAATGAAGACGTACTGTGGCGAGAGGAATTTAAAAAATGGTAGCCACCCAGGAAACAAACCCATTTTGATTCCTTCCAGCAACATTCGCCTCAATCTTCTGACCAATGAAGTTAATAAAGGACCTTACCCGCCTGTGGGCTTCTTTGCATTCTACCAGGCTGTAGGTGAGCGATATTTATTTATGTAATTAAAGTCTTATAGAATTTCTTCATTTTAGCTCACATGCCTTAAATGGCCCCTTTCTTAACTGGAAGCCTTTGTTGTTTGACCTCTTTGCCTTGCATTAACAGCATGGAAGAGAATAACAGCCCACTTCTGTTCACACAGATGTGGATGAGTGTTCTTCTCCAGGTTCAGATCCTCCCTGCTCTCAGATCTGTATCAATACCATGGGCTCCTACGTTTGTGCCTGTCATCACGGCTTCAGACTGGAGCCTGATCAGCGCACATGTGTTCGTGAGTTTTAAGATGGTTGTGCTGTATGAGATCAGGTTGTCATGACGAGCTATACATGATACCTAGCCGAGTCATACATACTGTACATCCTCTACTTATTACTTCCCTGTTTGAGCACAATGTACAGCTTTCTGTGCTGTTTTCTGTGTTTATTTCATTCTTTGTCAGTGGTTATTCTAGGCAGTGCACACACACTATAGCAGTGCTCTGTGAATAACTGTGTTGTGGAATATGCTCCAGGAGTTCAGTGTGAGTCTCCAAACAACATAAATGGCAGGATTTCTCCAAATGGATCTATGTACTACTACAAAGACCAGATCACTGTTCACTGCCACGAGGGCCACACAATCATTACAGTAAGATACAGTAAAATGTCTGAAATGAGAGGCATAATAAAAGCATAATCTATTGCACACTGACATGCAATTGCTCTTTCTTTCAGGACAGAGGAGAGGTCAGTAGTTATACATTTACCTGTCAGAGTAACGGTCAGTGGAGTTCACCTCTGCCTCAGTGCCGCAGTAAGTCCACCTGTTTTTCACACTCACATTTAGTCCACACTGTGAAATAGACACTTTCATTTACAGTTTCACTTAGAGTTTTAGATTTCTGTGTCTGATGTAGAAAATAAAGATGAGAAATCATATCTTTCAATCAATCAAACTGATGCCAATTTATGGAGATTTGTTAAAAAGAACATCAATCCCAAATCCTCTTTTTCTCTCCTTCCTCTTAATGACAGTTATAGATTGCGGAGATCCACCAACTGTACTGAATGGAAAAGTGCTGTTCATGTCTACAGCTCGTAATCAGTATCGCTCTGTTATTAAGCTGCACTGTAATGAAGTATATGCTTTGCCTGGCAGCCAAAATGGTGAGTTTGTCTTTGTTTGAACCTTCATGAGATTTTTACTATAGAAATAGTATAGGTAAAACACAGATATACTGTATGGACAAAGAAATGGGACACTTGCTCATTTATTATTTCTTCCTAAATCAAAGGTATTTTAAACAGAGTTTTTGGAGTAAGTCAGATTGTTGGATGATCACCACTCCACCTCATCCCCAACTCCCCAACTCATGCCAAAAGCATTGGATGGACCACATCCCATCCATTTGCACATCTGTGTCAGCAATAGGTGCAACTTAAAGTAACTGAATGCATTCATTGGAAGGGGTGTCCACAAACATTTGGACATGCAGTGTATATAGAGCCTGCACAGCTCAGGGAATAATAGTGGATCATGTACAAATATGATAAAACTGTTCCCATAAAATTTGTCAGTGACTGTACAATTTATTTATTTTTTCATTTATTTCTTATTTCTTTTTTTATGATTTTACAGGAACCTACACCTGTGATGCAGATAAAAAATGGAAAGATGAACACAGCAAAGTCATGCCTGTGTCTTCCAAATGTCTCCCAGGTAAATCTCAAATCAGACATGTGTTTGTTTATATTTACAAATATTGTAATTTTCCAGTGCATACTTACATAGTCTTCTAAATGATGTCAGTTTGTGGGCGTCCATCCGCTGGTCTGACCCGTCGCAAGAGGGTGTTAGGAGGCCGGCATGCTGAACAGAGGGCCTTTCCCTGGCATGTGTTTATTCACCGTCCAATTAGAGGAGGCGGAGCTGTTATAGCAGAACAGTGGATATTGACAGCAGCAAGCAATCTGATGCCCAATAACCAACCTCTTTTCCCAGACAACATAATGGTACGTTGTGTAAGTTCTAGTTGAAAAATAAGGCTGAAAATTGCTTATGCGAAAAAATGTTTGTGAGTAATGTTTTACATTTCACAGTATTGTATTAATTTTGTATTATGTTTTAATAATGTATTATTATTTGAATTTTAAATAGCCACATGATGTATATTTTGGTCTTCCAATAGGTCTGTAGTGATTTAGAAGGAGATTTGTTTTGACCCCCTTAACTTCCTCATTAGTATTGCTTTGTACAGGGATAGACTATTTTTTCACTTAGTAAAGGTAGAAACACAAACAGATTTGTGATCAACAATTATGAGTGCATTGTGGAGGTTATAGTGCCCACAAAATGTCGCTTGAATTTCATTTTATGATTTGAACACACACAGAAAAATGGTTGATATATTCAATATTGCAGCAAAATATAAATAGGGAGCCATTTCAGTCATGGCCATTAATTTTGGTCAAACATCTATTAAAGTTCTAACCAGTGGGTGAGCTAGCTTGGTTGAAAGGACTTAGAATATAATAATAATAATAAAAATAATAATAATAATAATAATAATAATAATAATAACATTTACACTAAATAGCTATCATCATTTGTACTTGCACGGTAAAATGAATTTTTTCTTTTGGCATATTCCAGCCAAAAAAGCTGGGGTCAGAGTACAGGGTCAAGAAAAGTTAAAGACCATGGCATAGAGCATGCATAGCATAATTGTTTGTGTTGATCTGTTTTAGATATACATTGGAAGCACCGATGCGATGCAACTATCTTCTAAGCCACCTCTTCAGATCGCATCTTTACACGTTCATCCCTTGTACAATAATTCTGATTACACAAACTTTGACCATGATATCGCTCTGATAAAACTGAAGAGTCCTATTCAATACAGTGCTGATGTCATGCCGCTCTGCCTGCCTTCACTGGAAACGGAATATTCCTCCAGTCTTACTGGGTGAGGAACTTTCTAGAAACACTGCACGCAAACATTATTTACATATTCACAAATAATGTGTTCCTACTGAATAAGGCCTGTGTGAATCCTTTGTACTCTGTGATATATTTTATATATTCCCTTTTTCTTTATTTCTATCGTATTCTGTTCATCGTAACACACTTAACTGTTGCTGTGCTCGACACAATGCAACACTTATTGTGTCTATTACTCTTCCATTCTCAGGTGGGTAGCTGGCTTTGGACAAACAGCAAGATCAAAGATATCTAGATATCTCAGGTACACTTCACTCCCTCTTGTGGATAAAGAGAGGTGCCAAAAATTTATTGACAATTTGAAGATCCCAGTTCCCCTCACAGACAACATGTTTTGTGCTGGGGTGCCAATAGGAGGGAAAGACGCATGTGATGGTGACGCTGGCGGATCATTTGTTTTGAAAAAGAATGGTGTGTTCTGGGCTGCAGGGATTGTTAGCTGGGGGTATGAATGTGGCAAACCAGGCAGATATGGAGTATATGTTCGGGTAGCGCAGTATGTAGACTGGATAAACAAGACAATGAGTGAAAACTGAATACAGGATGAACCTGGGAAGCATCTGAAGCTCAACAAAATGAATTTGCTTGATTTAATTGATTACATACTTTGTGTGCAAACATGTGCTTCACTGAGTCATTCAGTGTTCAAAGTGTTTCAAAATTGTTTTTGCATTTTTGTTCTACTTTCTTAAAAAGAAAAAAAAACATATTATATGGCTTTTATCTATAATGAGTTTCATAAAACAATGTCTATTTTTTTTAAGGTCAACTAAGAATCTACTTAGTCCAATTACCAACACAAGCTATGCAATTGATCTATTGTGTTAATCAGGTAAATAACTCATCTTCTGGTCCTTGGGATAAAACGTTGAGTTATGGTAATGATCTGAAGGTGATAAAACACAG
The DNA here is from genome assembly GCF_030463535.1 of Salminus brasiliensis. NCBI lineage: Eukaryota > Metazoa > Chordata > Actinopteri > Characiformes > Bryconidae > Salminus > Salminus brasiliensis. Next base: position 15,825,542 of record NC_132882.1, on the reverse strand, counting down.
CAACATTAATATAGTTTATGTGTTTATAAACAAAATGTACATTTCCCACCATCAACTCATGTTGATTTTAAATGTGCTGCTGAAGAAAACTCAAGGGCATTTAGTGGCTCTTGGCTAAATAAGGGCTTGTTTTCTACATAAGGATTGATGGCTAACTGCAGCGCAAAGCATAGTAAACAAAACACATGTACCTGTGCAAAGATAGAGAGATCTGTTATTATCAAAAGTTGTGTAGTGGCAACTTGGATGTCTTGCAAACTTTGCCTTCGCCGGAGCCTTTGGAGGATTGTTACCAGTCTTTCCTTTTGCTGAGAAAGCAGTGAAAACATGGGCTTTTTAACCAGTCTCTTGCTAGCAGGCTGATTTATAGCGTAAAATGACATCCTAGTTTACATTGCCTCTACATGAAGCTAAGCCATAATGAATAGAATAATGAATAGAATAGTGAATAGAATAGTGAATAGAATAATTAATAGAATAGTGAATAGAATAATGAATAGAATAAAGAATAGAATAGTGAATAGAATAATGAATAGAATAGTGAATAGAATAATGAATAGAATAGTGAATAGAATAGTGAATAGAATAATTAATAGAATAGTGAATAGAATAATGAATAGAATAATGAATAGAATAGTGAATAGAATAGTGAATAGAATAGTGAATAGTATAGAACAGAATAGTGTGCTTCCTTAGCTCCTGATGAATCCATGACTTATGTCTTTGTAGGTCTTTGTCAAACACTGATTCACACTACTTTGGTAAGAAACTGGTTCAGTCTGTAGCTTTTGAGGCCCTCAGGAATCTCCTTTGATCAAGGCTTGGTGTACTTCCATAAACTTGTGTGGTTTAAGGTCCAAGTAAGGAGGACCTGCTAAACCTACACCTCATTGCCATTTTCCTTTTGGAAACACCTGCCTTTAGTTCCCTCTTTAGATGAACTCATACTCCTCACTTCCCTCATACATTTCTTTGTTCTGTCAAATATATTTAATGTTGGTTAATATTGCTGAATAAATAAATACATGTAAAACTATTATGTCTGTATCATTTGTTTAATCAGTTTCTCTTTCTCTAATCAGATTCAGACAGAAACAGAAAATTAAAAAAGCCTTCACAAACAATGTAATAGCACTGCAGAGTTATAATTTTACGAAACAAATAAATCTATATAAATATATATATATAAATGAAAGTGGGTTAAACACACTGTTAGCATCACTATTAAACATTAAGAGTTTTAACATTAGGCTTCCCTAAACAATAACAGTCGTGACGTACTTCCGCCACGGCGTCGCTGGAAACTTTCGCTTTGGGACAGATCGATTTTAAATGGATAATAAACAAATATAACAGCAGATACACGGCTATCGGTTTGATAATAATTTCTGTATTAATATTCTGAAATGAAAAACTGGACACTCTGCTCCTCGTTTAAAGCGGAATTCACTTAATCCAAATCAAAAGTGAAAGGAAACTGAATCAAGGGGGGTGTCCAAAGTTCACCTGCCATCAAGAGACGAGCTCTCCTTTTCCTCTTATTTATTCGATATAACTGCTTAAGCGAAGCGGTTCAGGAGTAGAACCCGTGTATTACTGATGCTCTGCTGTTTGGAGGTACAGACCTGATCGGCTATGCTTGAAGTCCTCGTGTTCGCTAGTCTGCTCGCTCTGACGCACGGTGAGTATTATAGTCCTCACTTTCCACAAAACAGTGCTAGTGAAGATCTTCAACATACTTCATTACCTCTCCTTATTATCCGAGAGGAACGACGATGCAAAGAAAATCTATTTTTTAAGCTATTTCTATTTTTATTTTTTTAATTTGTTTGGAATATACTGCCCTCTCCTGGACTAAACTCTAAAGTCTCTCTCTCTCTCTGGCTGTGTCAGGCCTGCAGGGTGCTGATGTAGTGCTGTCCTGCTCCTTCATTGAGGAAGGTGGGGGTATGATGGGTGGATCTCTCTTCACCCGCACTCCAGCCACTCTGGTCTTAAGGGACCTTGTCATGACGTCTGACCCTTCACAAGATACTGTAACCCCTTATAAGCCCCCTGACACTCCTAATGCTGATGACCTCATTTTTGAGGTCACAGGTAAGTCACAGTAGTAGTCACAGTGCATTCAAAGCATTCACAGTGAATCAAATGAGGTGAATCTGAAGTACATTTACATTTACATTTATGGCATTTAGCAGACGCTCTTATCCAGAGCGACTTACAAGGTTACTCGTATTACAGAGTAGTGTTAGGAGTCTTGTCCAGGGACTCTTATTGGTGTAGCGTAGCATAGTCACCCAGACCGGGAATCGAACCCTGGTCTCCCACATGGTGTTGTTGTAACGCAATGGTAGGTGGTGGTGTTATCTGTTGCGCCACACCAACCACAAGTGCATAAACAAGTGTCTGTTTATGCACCTAAACAATCTGTGAAATACACTGTATGTCCACATTTTTGTAATATATGTTACTGAAACAGATGAGCAAATGCACACACACAGCCTGTCTGGTCCCAATAGAATAGGAGTCTCTGGAGCAGATAAATATGAACCTATTGGTACCATGTCTGGAATGATGGATGGTTCTTCAACCAATACTTTTTGGACGAGTTGGGGAGCTGGCGGTGAGGTGGGGTAGTGATTGTCCAACACCCTGGTCTAACTAAGGCTCTTGTCACTGAATGCAGTAAAATCTGCACAGCAATGCTCCAAAATCTAGTCTTCCCTGGACAGTGGAGACAGTTACTCCAACAACAGCTGGATAAACTCGTTTTAGTCCCCTGATCTCAAAAGAAACCGTGAATAAACAGTTGTTCTAATACTGCAGTCTATATAGTTTAACTTTAACTTTATTTTTTTAATTTGCTGAAACAAATTATCTTTTTTATAAAATGTTCAGATTTGCTTTATTTTTTATCAACTATTTTGATCCTTTCTAGATCAATTATTTAGAATTTTATTTGTATGTTTATGTTTTTTTATTTATCCTTTTTTAAAGCGCTTTGAGTTACAGTATAATGTATAAATATGTTAACGTGGTCTGTCCCCCTCCCCTCCTCTCCTTTTCTACTCAAAGCATTCATCCATTATTTTTTCTCTGTTTTTGTTCAGTATTATCAGTGGAGATTCCAGAAGCAGAGTCCCTTCTCCATGCTGATTGTAATGAACAGGAGGTGGTTTGTGAACTGAGTCGGTATGTCCCTCGAGGTACTGAGCCTGATGCCCTACCTGCTCATTTCATCGGCTCTATTCAAATTGAAGGAGGTGGGGTTGGCTTCACTTTAGTGCTGCAGACCATCTCCAATGAAAAAGCTGAATCAAGTCCTCCCTCACTAATGCAGAGCAAACTTCATCTTCCTCTCAGCCAATGGGGAACTCTCCTCACGGATGGTACAGCACATTTAAACATACCCTCCATGTAATTGTTTGTACAACCACACATTTCTTGCTATAGTTTTTCAGTAGTAAATGTACTTTATAATTATATATAATATATTTTTTTCACCATATTATCCCTAACCTTTCCACCATCGTTTTCTCTCTCTGTCTCTGTTTTGTTTTCTCTCTCTCTAGCTGTGTTCGTAGTGTTCTCTCGTTCGCCATCCCTCGCAGCTCCTTTAGGGGATGATGCACTTTTAGACTGTGGCTATAGGCAAAAGGACACATCTCCAGAGCAGGCTGTAGGGCTTGAGTGGCGGTGGCAGTACAAAGGAAATGGGCGGAGGATTCTGGATATAAGAGCTCAGGAAGTTGAGCCTGAGGATGGGACAAAAGGTGGGTGAATATTTTATATATATATATGTATATATATATATATATATATATATATATATATGTTTGTGGACACCCCTTCTAATGAATTCATTTAGCTACTTTAAGTTGCACCCATTGCTGACACACACAGCTTGTCTTGACCATTTTTAATGCCAGTGTGGACTAGAGAGGCATTGAGCTGTGGAGCAGTGGTGCTCCATCAATAATTTGGCATGAGTTGGGGAGCTGGGGATGAGGTGGGGTGGTGATCATTCAACATCTTGACTTCACTAACATTCTTGTTGCTGTATGCAATCAATTCCTCAGAGCAATGCTATGATATCTAGTAGAAAGCCTTCCCTGGACAGTAGACAGTGACTCCAACAAAAGCAGGATAAACTCTTTTTAATACCATTGATTTCAGAAAAAAAACATGAATAAGCAAGTGCCTCAATACTTTTGTCCTGTTATTTTGACTTTTTAACAATCCTTAAGTAAAAATATCTATCCTGAGGGTGACTAATGGCCTTCCCCCTAACAAAATCAGAGTCTGTTATATTGAAGCAAACAGCTACTGTTGTTAACAATGAGTAATTAATCAGTTTCCCAGTGTCTGAATATTTTATTTGTATTTCTGCCGGCAGTGCAAGTGGAGCGAGAAGGGGTGAGTGCAGACTCAGTCCTGCTGATTAGGGATGGAAATGCATCTTTGACCATGAAGAAATTGAAGGTTTCAGATGAGGGCACATATATCTGCACCATCACCTCTGGAGTCTTTCAGACTCAGCAGATCATTCAGCTGCACATCACACGTGAGTTCCTTATCAGACAGTCAAGCCTTCTAATCGAGACTGTGTCTTTCAAGTTGCGTGATGTGCAAGATGTGTGAACTATAATCTGTTTCTGATATGCCAGCACTGTAATAATTTTAACTGCCCCTTCCCACTCTCTCTTTCTTAGAGCCTCCGAGAGTTTTTCTCTCTGAAAAGAAAGTGGTGTTTCAGGACGAGTCGCCCCAGAAACTCAGCTGTCACTGTGAGCGTTACTACCCCCTGGATGTTCACGTATGTCCTTCATATACAGTCAACCCAACCCTAATCCAGTGATTCAAAATCAGATGAGCTCTCTCTCTCTTATACACACACACACAAACACACACAGATTAAAAAAGTAGGCTGTTATGAGCAGCCATAAAATGAAAAACAATGGTCAAGAGGTGGATATATTAGGCCGCAGGTCAACAGTCCGTCTTGAAGGTAAGGAAAAATGGTCAAGAATATGAATATGAGCCACTGTGATGGCTAAACAACTCTAAAACATTAGGCAGCTATTGTGTTTTTTTTTCTAAAATGGTCAGTACCTACCAATGGTGAACTGGCAATAGGGTCATGGGCACATAAGGTTCATTGTTGCGATACACGGAGGCCCCACCTCAGAACTTACAGGAGACCTCCAAAGGTCTTGTGGACTCTATGCCTCAAATGTATTGATAAGATATGTTGTGCCGGCATATTTAGGTTGTACTAATGTTAAAGCTAATGTTATTGTTTATTTGTTGTTTGTCTTTGTCAGTGCACACACTCTCACATGCTAACAAACCCATTATGTATAGTTCTTTATTTACATTCTTCACTCCTACACTGGAACTACACTGACTTTTCTAACATTCTGCATAATTTAAATATTGTAAACAAAGTAATTGAGAGCGTTTTTATGCCAAATGTTTTTTTGTAGAAAAAACCTACGGAATCAGATTTCGTTTTACAGTGGTAGGGACCAAGGATTGCGATGTGCAACTACAAGAGAGCCATTTTATTTCCTGTTTAACCTGCATTGAACCTGAACATTGTTTGAAGATTTTTATCTAATGGTGATAGTGGTGAAATAGTGGTAGGTCTTGTTTTTTAAAAAAAGATTGTTTTGTTGTATTGTGCAAAATTGCTTTTGTCTACCATAAAATCTTTTTTGACAAAAAAGTATCAAAACTATCTAAGAACTAGCAAATATCTCAGACTGCATATTCATAAACACTTTGTTTCCCCTTTGTTTATTATATCAACACCCCTGTTAACAGTTTGAGATTAGTACCTGTAAAGTTAAACCGCTTTAAATACAACTATTTACATCTTAAAACTGGTGGGATACCCATTAAATCCTCATTTTTTGTTGGAATTGTTCTTATTTTATTATTTGTTTGGGGCTTTTTTCACATCATCATTTGTTCTTTCTCTTACCTAATTAAAACTTGTAAGAAGAAAATAATGAAACTCTCCATTTAACACACAACATATATGTGTAGTTGTGATGAAATCTATGAATAAAGAAATGATTTAAAATATTTAATGGTTTACACATCTCTGTTAGGTACTGCGGAGATCATGTCCAGCCCTGTCAAAATAACCACAAATGTTACTTTAGTGAATATAATGGTGTTTTCCAGTCAGCACTGGCTTTAAGGCAGTGTCAGACAGGTCATTTAAGAAGCAACTTTTTGTGTGTATGTTCCTGCAGGTGGAGTGGATATCTCAGCCCCCCTCTGAGACAGAGAGTATTTCTCTGACAGAGAAAGCCTCCCTCTCTAGCCACCGCCAACACAGCGATGGAACCTACTCTCTCTCCTCCTTCCTCTTCATTCGCCCTTCTGTACACCCACCTGGGACTGTTCTCACCTGCAGGGTCTCCCACTTTGCCCTGCAAACACCCAGCGATGTCAGCTTGACAGTAGATACGCCTGAGCCAGGTTAGAGAATACCCAACCAGAATGGGTCAAGCATTTTTTATTGTTCATTGTTGACCAACAAGGCCTATAAAAGGTGCCATATGAGCACAAGGCCTAAGTGTAGTATTGTGTATGTGAAAGACTTGTCACTTCTCTACTGAACGTGGCATTTTGGATTGCATATAGTACTGAAACTACATACAGTGGTGTGACAAAAACACTGAACTGTTATTTTAATTCTGACGATCCCATATTTGTTTAGTAAGATGTGGTATAGATGTGTTTAGATCAGAATGAAGTCTGATTTTATGGCTTTTTCTCTTAATCAATTCAGCAGGTAACTACTACTGGATGGTCCTGGCAACGCTGGTTTTGTCGGTTCTGTTTTTATATCAGGCTGTAAGATAAGTAAGTATAAAACCCTTTGTTACTATAGACAATAAAATAAAATCTTCCAATCTAAATGTAATGTCACTGTTTTTGTTCACTTAAAAAAATATTCCTGTGAGTTTGATTTATTCTTCTACAAGAAGCCTCTATTGCCTCTATGTTTAAAATCATCAAATCAAATCAAATGTATTTGTTTGGAGCTTTTTACAGCTGGTGTTGTCACAATCAAAAATTTGTAAAAAGACAAGAAATCAGCAATCTAAGAAGACATGAAAACCTAAGACCACCAGTGAGTAAGCCAAAGCCAGTGGCAAGGAGAAGACTAACAAGGGGTTCCTCTGGTCGGAACAATTTATAAATTATTGATAACAGTTTTATTGTTTAGGTGTGCTGATGAAAATAAGGATGTAAGTAGGCTTGGGTGGTATAATAGTAATACCGTATACCACAGTATTAAAAAATCTTGTTATCTCCAAATGAGACAGTGTTGCAAAATGACAGTGTGTCAGATGTGTCAATTTTTTTGATTAAGAGCAGTTTCACATTTGTAATTGTCAGACTGATTGTTTTACATTTATTGAATGTTTGAGTTATAGCTGTGCAGTGTCACCTTGTTTGCACTTTGTCACCTTGCGAACAACCTGAACGTTGAGTTTGATAATTTTTCAGTTTTAAAATAAGTCAGGAAACGTACCCCCCATCCCCCCACCCCAACCCGATAATACTGTATACCACAGTATTATTTTGAGATGGTATAATGGTATGAAAAAGTGGATACTGGTAAACCCTGGATGCAAGTTGACCACCATGTCATTGTGGTTAAAAATCTAGATGGAAATGTTTAAATAAAATAAAAAATACAACGTAACAGGAACATGCTATGACTGTTAAGAGTTTATTTCAGTTATTCATATAATTTCTTTAACTGCATTACTTTAACATTTCAGATGCTGAAGTCCGAGTCTGGGAAGAACTGAAAATGTGCTTATTTATCTGTTTTTTTTCTCCTCTTTTTTATGGGTGTACATGTCACATGCAACTAAGATGATCTACAGTACTGTAAGCATACATTTGTTGTACATGTATATATGCTGTATATATTTTGGGACTGTTGCTTTTTAACTTTTCTATTGTTTCATTGTTCATTGTTTTTATTTAAGTGCACAGGGTCATTGCTGCCACGCACAAAGTGATTTGAGTAGTAACAGCACCCCCTTGTGGAGACACTTCAACCAGCTAAATGTGAATGAATGAGTGATAATGGGCGTGAGTTACTAGCTCAGTCTGTGAGGTGCTTCGCTTTAAAAAAAAAACAGGAGCGTGAGCAGTTTGTAGATTTCTTTATTGGCATCAGCAAAAGTGTTAGGGCAAATAAGCATGCTTCTCAATACTTCTCTGGATTCAGTAAATGGCTGTATGTGATTTGTTTACTGATTGGTCACTGGTACATCATTCATACATGGCATTTACATTTAGCGCTGTGTCATACAGATCTCTCTGAATCAATCAATACAATGAGAAAATTACAGTCCTTGCAAAATCCAACAGCTGCACGGAATAGAAAAATAATAAAGTTTGTGTCCATGAAGAAATTGGATTAAAATAGCATATTACATGGCATTTCAAAGAATGACTTTTTTTCCTTATTGACGTTAATCAGTGTGTGTTTTGGCAGGCTCACAGGTTTCATGTTTTGTACATTAAGGAGCTTACATGGAGGCTGTGAAGTTTCTCTATCAGAGCTGTACATTAGGCAGTAGTTTAAGAAATGAACATTACAGAATAAGACTCCAGAGTGTTCTACATGCAAGTCATTAGACACAAATTAATTTCTAACAGCTACTAAATGTATGGGTATGTATGTGTGTGTATGTGTTTGTATTTATGTAGGCCTGTATCTATACACGTTTTCCCATAGTTCTGATTGCCTCCCCTCTACTTTTCAACTATTATTTTAAAATATAATCCAAAGAAGAAATCTTACAATCTCAAAGTGACTTACAGTATCATGTATAGCAGCCTCTGTATGTTTGTTTTTGTGTGTGCTGAGGGGGACTGTATGCATGTAACTGTGCGAGCATGTCTTTGCATGAAAATGTCTGCATCTCTTTGCCTTTTTTCCCCTCTCTCATCACTGTGTGCCTCCGCTAATTCCCATTTTCTTTTGCTATGGCTTTCTGTTTTACAAGGCTTGTCATGATTCTGAAGCATGAGGGAAAGGCGGAGAAGATAACGGGGGTAGCTGTAAAAGCCTTATAGCTAAATATGAATGAAGCTTCTATCTATGATGATCGGGGTCACAATTACACATAGAGACTTTTCATTTAGTTAAAAGTGGTAAGGGGTCACTGATGGCCGTAGCATTATGGTAGTAGGAAATAGCAGGTTCAGGTGTGTTGTTAGATATGTCAGTATCACTTTACAAACTGAGTCCTGAAGGCTTATGAGGGTGACATGAAGTCAGCATTGCAGGAGGAGAAGGGATCATGGTCTCCCTGCTTTCAGTTTTCTTCAGTCACTCATTTTTAATGCAGTCTCATATTGTCTTTCTTTTCTTTTCTTTTTTAATCCACCCAGTCATGTTTCTCCTCAACCCTCCTCTACCTCTACCTCTCGCTCTCACTTTTGCTCAGACTCCTCATACTCCATGCATGCTTTTGCCCATAAGGAATATGAGTGTGTGTGTATGTGTGTGTAATGCCGCGCAGCAGAGAGTAGGGAGTAAGAGAAAGTCATTGTGAAAGCACAGGTGAAAAGCATGGCCGACTCGGCAGAATGATGGTTAGCTCATATGAATCTGCTGATCTGCTGACTACAGTCACCCTGGAGTGCCAGATGGCTCAGGAGTGAAGAGAGAACGGGGGGACAGGAAAAAGGCATGGACTTTAAATGACTGGTCTTTTCGTTTTGTTTTGTTTTTTATCCACCTCCTTTAACTGATTTTCTCCTCGTCGTAAGCTGGGTCAGCTCATGAGAAGAAATACACTGTATAAAAAGAGGGAGAGAAAAGAGTCAGGAAACAAATGAACAACTCATCCCATCACAAATAATTACAGACATTCAGACACCTCAGTCCACACTGACACTGCACTTCTAGTTACTCTACTCTGCTACTCTAGTCTGGAGTCCTCTCTCAGTAGACATATGCTGTGAGCTGGGCACAGTTGCACAACATGAATAATTCACAGTAATCAAAGTAATGAATTATTGAGTTTGTGTTGAGGTGGTCCAGTCTGGGCCTTATAAAGACACACCCTAAGCTACAAGCAGTGACTGAAAAACAACAACCACAATTTCACTGATAAAATGTGGGACCTGAACTCCTGACCAGCACAGGATATGTCTTTGTTTGAGTTTGATGGTTTAGCAAGCATGATGGTCTATAAGCATGAATTACCTGACCCAGCTAGACCACCAGTATGAACAAGCTTGACCATGCTGGATGACCAGCATGTCCAGCATAACATGACAAAGCTGGTTGAACAGCATGACCAGTATCAACAATTTGGATGACCAGCATGATCAAGCTTGACCAAAATCAAATGCAACTGCTGGTTAGGAGATGGTTAACCAGCTGGCCTACCAGCATAGGTTATGTATTCCCATGGATGAACAGCTTTTCAATCACCTTCTTCAACCATCAAAGACCAGCGTAGACCATCTGAAACCAGCTGCCAGCAGACCTGGTCTTGAGGTCTTTTTCAGCAGGGTATTCATCCTTGAATATAGTCTATTAATTAGGTGTCATATGTACTCAAAATCTAAGTATGTATATCGATCCGACACCAAAGCGATCATGCATGCTATTATCTTGTGCAGTTTCCACACAAATCAAACCAAATGTTATGAGATGTATAAAAGCTTTGTGAAACTCACAGAAGATTATTCCAACCACGATGACTCCAATAATACCCATCATAATCATCATCTACAGGCAAGAAACAAGAAACACTAGGTTAAATCACATTGCCAGTACACACACTGCAGTATGCACACAAATTGATCGCCATCAACGTCAACAGCTTGTAGCCACACCGACAGAGAGGACACAAAAACTAGCAAAGGACAGCACCTGACACAGCTGCTCTCTCGCTCTGCCTTTTCTTTCTTTGAAACTGTGTAACACATATTCCCTCACTTAGCTGTGCATTAATAGGCACTAAAAGTAGCAGACGGAGACGAGCTGCATTAAGCAAACTCACTGCAGAGTCAGCAGCTTATTAAATACGGAGCTGGATTTTCTCACTCAGGATCGAGACAGGCTGCGCCTCGAGGCTGGAATATATTCCAGTTTTGCATCTAATCCAGGCAAGGGTTTTGATATACCCATCAAGGCTCGAGCCAAAAACTCCATACTCAAAAATGTTCAATCAAGAGAAATGTCCTGGAACTGCACAGCTAGCAGAAGTGGAGGTCTGTCAGGGAGATTAATAGACAGAATAGACTGAAATGGCAAAAGAGAATGACTCTGATTCATGCTGACTGTGTCACACTTTCAGTGAGGCAGGAGAATGGATTAAAGCGGGAACAAAAATAGATTCCTGGAGACCTGTGCACTGGTAATGCAGGAGCCGGAAGGTCCAGTTAATAAAATTAGCTCTCTTATACTTTTATGTATACACTTTATGTCCAAATGTTTGTGGACACCCCTTCTAATGCATGTATTCAGCTACTTTAAGTTGCACCCATTACTGATGCAGATGTGCACATTTGCACACGCACAGCTTGTCTAGTCCCTGTAGAGAAGTAAACATGAACCTGCTGGCACCATGCCTAATGCCAGGTGTGGGCTAGAAGTGCATAAAGCCGCCCAGCATTGAGCTGTGGAGCAGTGGAACTATGTTTTCTGAATAATGGCGCTCTATCCAATACTTTTGGAATAATTTGGGGGTGTTAGGGGTGAGGAGGTGAACATCCAACATACTGACCACACTAACTCTCTTGTTGCTGGATGCAACCAAAGCCTCACTGCAACTGTAATGACTTCAAAATGAGTGTACAGATAAATCAATTGCTGAATTAATTTCAGGCCATAAACCTAGTCTTTTTGAGTGGTTCCCAACCTCTCCACACCCTGCAACAGATTTAGATATGCTACTGCATACACTGTGCAGCACTGCACTCCTGAGGTCTGACTAAGCAGCAGTGGGCCTGTGAGTTTGAGAGGTTCTACATCTTTCTTTTCCTCATGCATCACTTTCCTTACACAACTGGAGCACTGTTTTTTCTATTTCCCAATTCTTTTTCTTCTTTCTCCCTGTTTTACCCATCTATTTCTGTCTGCAGATTAAGTAAGATATTTTTCTTCACTCAATACAAACAAATAACAGTGCATGTAGCATGTGGCAGAAATGATTGTGTATAATAACTATGCTTTTCTTTAAACTAGCTGTATCTCTCACCTTGCAGTTTTTCCACCAGTACTTGTTCTTCAGTTTGGCAGCACAGCTCTCAAATTGCGAGGCTCCAGCCTGCAGCGCATCAGCTCTGTCATCCAGCTCTGACAGTTTCTGATCTCTCTCCAAGACTTTATCCACGTTTACACGCATGATATCCACAACCTGCACAGCAGAGCAGATAAAGTCTGAATGTTGCCTGTTTGAATGTTGCACCTTTCCTGATGAATGCAGCACTTGCCAGGTGTAGTAGATAATAAGAGTTGGCAGTGACATTTTGAATGTGAATGAATCCCAGGTTGCAGTTTGCTGTAAAGTACATTACAAAGGCTTAAGTTTGGATACAAAGACTGAGAGGTTTGGGTATAACGATTGTACAGTTCTCACAGATAGCAGAGTTTTGGTCCAAAGACTGTACAAAATTATGATACAAATAGACAAAGACTAAAGTTATGATACAAAGATTAGGTTCTGGTACAGAGACTGTAGAGTTCCCATACAAAGATTGTTGACCTCTTGTACAAAGACTGTATAGTTCTGGTACAAAGACTGTAGACCTCTTGTACAAAGACTGTAGAGTTCTGTTATAAAGACTGTAGAGTTCTGTTATAAAGACTGTAGAGTTCTGGTACAAAGACTGTAGACCTCTTGTACAAAGACTGTAGAGTTCTGGTACAAAGACTGTAGAGTTCTGTTATAAAGACTGTATAGTTCTGTTATAAAGACTGTATAGTTCTGTTATAAAGACTGTAGAGTTCTGGTACAAATATTGTAGACCTCTTGTACAAAGACTGTAGAGTTCTGGTACAAAGACTGTAGAGTTCTGTTATAAAGACTGTATAGTTCTGTTATAAAGACTGTAGAGTTCTGGTACAAATATTGTAGACCTCTTGTACAAAGACTGTAAAGTTCTGTTATAAAGACTGTAGTGTTCTGTTACAAAGACTGTAGAGTTCTGTTATAAAGACTGTAGACCTCTTGTACAAAGATTGTAGAGTTCTGTTATAAAGACTGTAGAGTTCTGTTATAAAGACTGTAGTGTTCTGTTACAAAGACTGTAGAGCTCTTGTACAAAGATTGTAGAGTTCTGTTATAAAGACTGTAGACCTCTTGTACAAAGACTGTAGACCTCTTGTACAAAGACTGTAGAGCTCTTGTACAAAGATTGTAGAGTTCTGTTATAAAGACTGTAGAGTTCTGGTACAAAGACTGTAGAGTTCTGTTATAAAGACTGTAGAGTTCTGTTATAAAGACTGTAGACCTCTTGTACAAAGACTGTAGAGTTCTGTTATAAAGACTGTAGACCTCTTGTACAAAGACTGTAGAGTTGTGGTTCTGGTAGAAAGACTGTATACAACAAAAATACCTAATATTTAATATCTGATTTCCAAAAACAACATTTATTCTATGATCACTGTTGGCTTCTCAGATTTGACTTATGGCTTGGCTGAGCTCCTCGCTCCACATCCTCCCAACTTTGCTTTTACATGCTCACCTCCTCCACTTGCGCCTGCGTCTGCTGTAGTCGGCGGTTGCTGCTAGTGTTGGGGGGAGGGGGAGGGGGGCCTCCACCTGGGGCCCCTTCTCCTCCAGGTGCACCAGGGGCCCCTGGAGCCCCTGCAGGGGCTGCAGCATCTGGAGCTGGAGCTGACCTGAACAGGGAGTAATGAGACGATATGAGGTGTTGTTTTCTTGTTTATGGAGTTTCTTTCAAAGTGGCAAGCGACGTCTCGGTTGGACTGCTGACTGGCGTCGAACTATGGCTGACTATGGTGACTATGAGTAATGGGGACACCAAAACACAGCCACCGGTCACGCACTAAAGTACATCACTGCATTGAACTCACACTGTGGTACTGCGCAGGTTCTGATGTCATGCTGGCAGTAGATGCTTTATTATTTCCACTTAGTGCAGAGCTTCAGAGCCTGGATGTATTGCAGGTATAGAAGACTGAACAGAACCTCATTTACTACAAGCCTTTTAAATACATCAGTTCAGTGCGTTTCAGCTCCTCCTGGGTCTAAGATTAACCGTTACAATAACAAATGCTTTGTGATATTGACTTGAGGAGACCACGCAGCAATAGGATATTGTTAATGGACCAGTGTCTGACCAGCAAGTCGATAAATGCGTAACGCACACCTTCTGCGTAAAATAAAGTCAACTCTGGAGAAAACATTACGCATGAAAGTTACAATAAACGCACATGAAGGGTGTGGATGATGTGAGGCTGACTAAGACCCCATACGCCCCTAGTATCGTTTTAAGGGTTTGGAGAAACGCCTTGAGGAGAAAAGTCCGCATTGGTACTCACATCGTGTGCGCAGCGATTTCCGATGGGCTGCCTCAGTGAAGACGGAGAGAGAGAGACTCACGGAGAGAGAGAAAGAGAGAGAGAGAGAGAGAGAAAGAGAGAGAGAGAGATCTGAAGTCAATAAGATGGGTGAAAAAGTAGAGAAGGGGGTAGATAAAAGACCCCCTAGAGTTGCGAGTCGAGCAGGAGGACGGCCAGTGTGTTAGAAGTGGACAGGGCAGGAGGTCTGCGTGCAGGAGACTGCAGTGGCTGCAGTAAAGCTGGGGGTTCAGCAGCAGTGGCGCATTAGAACGGCGAGAATATCCCCCTCAGAAAACACACATATAAACACACACACCCGCGCGGTGCCCGGCCACAACTCTGTCCAGTCCACTCACCGCGCTTCCTTCCAGCTTTCTCCTAAGCGCTCAGGAAAAAGGGAAAAAACGACATTAAAAAACACAGGTCCTCAGTATGATGGTCAGGGTTCAGTCTAGGGGGGCTTTGCTTGCGCCGGTCTCAGTGCAGTCAGAGCCAGTGCTCTGTCCTCTCTGCTGCTGCTCAATGTGTATGCGTGCGCGCGCGCATGTGAATCGGTGCGGAGAGAGAGAGAGGGGGGCGGGGGGCTCCTCTGGAGTAGCGCAGTACTTTATGTGTGTGTGTGTGTGTGTGTGTGTGTGTGCGTTCTCCTATACTGCAATAATGCGTCGCAGCTACAGTTGTACTTGTAATGACGGTGCGGTGCTGAAACCCCCACCCTTCTCGCTCGTTCTCCCTCCCTCTCTCTCTCTCTGCGGTACTCGGCTGAGCAGGACCCACAGAATGTTGACTTTGCTGTTTTTAACCCCCCCCCCCACCTCTCTCTCTCTCACACACACACACACACATACACATACACTAGCTCCCCCCGCACTGTTTTGCAAGCTGTCTGCTCCCTCGCGAGCTCACTTTTCTCCTCACAGGCACCCAGTTCATCCCACCACTGCAATGAAGACACTAACGCCGCACAGACCCCTCAACTCTATCCAGTCTAAGGCGAGAGTGTTTGGAGACAGTTGCTGTAAGGGACACTCAGTGGATATACAGGGGGTGCATATACCAGCGCCAGCCAGGTTAGTTGCAGCGGCGTCAGTTCCACCAATCAGGGATAAGCTATGGGATCACATGACCGCTGCTAACACCCACACACCCACTCACTCACTCCTTTCCTGGCCTCACATCCAGCACTGCTGACTTTACAGCTGAAAAAGCCAAGATCTGAAATAATACATGGACCTGTTTTCTAGTTTTTCTTAACGTTGTTCATCTTGAAGTTAAGTGACAGAGTGTTTTTTGGATTTAAATAGTTGCTGTGTCTATTCTTCCACTTACAATGCAGTAATGGCTAACAGAGATGTCGTGGAGGGTAATTAACTAACACAAAAAAAGTGCTACAGTAGTCCACAATGAATACGACATCCCACCTCTCCCGGAAGCTGCTGTAGACTCTTGCATATTGACAGTGTCTCCTTGACGCAATATCCTGGAAATCGGGACAGTGTATGTAGGGCTGGAGACAGACAGAGGTGGGGCGAGCGAGAGCGTCACTACCCTGATTGGTCTTTCTTTGTGCCAAATAGACCAATCAGTATTGTCTGTGGGTGGGACGTACAGTCGACTCTGGCTTTCTGTGTCCATCAGTTCAGTTTCTGTGTCCTTCAGTGCAGCTCCATGTTCCTACCCCAACCCCCCACCCCCCCCCCCCCCCCCAAAAAAAAAAAAAAAAAAAACAGTTCACCCCTGGGTGGTGGGGGTTGGATGCTGGTGCTACCTCCCTGACAAGGTTTTATTGCGGGGTAGTTTATGTGTCTATTAGGTTACGCTGTGCCTAAAGAGGCTGCTGCTGAGGTAAATTGAGGAAAATCTATAGCTATGATCTGTAATCCATACAGTCAGTAGTCAGAGGATTTGAGGACTTAAGAAGATGCCCAACAGAACCACACTATGCACATACTTTGTGCTTCACCTCAGTTACCTTAAAACTGGTGATAAAATGTAATAAAATCATTTCGGATGATCAGAAAAAAAAATAATTTACTCAAAGGTGTATGTGCCATTGGTAAAGGTGCACCTATTTGTCACTGTACAGTGTACACAGTGTACAGTGTACAGCGAAATGTGTCCTTCGCATTCAACCCATCTGTGGTAGTGAACACACACACTAGTGAACTAGGGGCAGTGAGTACACACCCACCCAGAGCGGTGGGCAGCCAACTCCAGCGCCCGGGTAGCAGAGAGGGTAAAGGGTCTTGCTTAAGGGCCCAACAGTGGCAGCTTGCCAAGCCCGGGAATCGAACCCACAACCCTGTTGCAGTTCTGTTAGGAAATATATTATAGATGTTAAACACACACAATGCTTGTTTTATTATATTTGAGTACTGTGATAGTTTTAAACCTAATAACCATACAAACCCTAAACCGAACCTTAACCCTAAGCCAAACTTAACTCTATGTTTTTATAGTTTTTCCTAAATTACAATAAATGAATTAGTGCTGAAAACAGGTTATCACATGTTTAATGTCCAATCATTGTGTATTTGGCCCTCACAGAGACCACAGTAAAAGTGCACACACACACGCACAGGTTTGTGTTAACCCACTGACACTCATGTTCTACCTTCATTTCATACATGTCACTGTATTTCTTTATTATAGGGGATGCAGTTTTGCTCTGTACAGTTTGCCCAAGTATTTGACATTTCTTAACAACTGGGATATTATGGACACAGACATCTGGCTGGTGTATCATACCTGTGTTTGATTACTGGGAGGATCTAAGGACAGCTGCAAGCATTAGATGTTTGTGTTTGCCTGGCTGGTGTGCTCTGTACCTTTATATGATCTGAAACATTTAATCTCCTAACTATTGTAGCCCTGAAATAAAATTTCTTGACTAATATAATTGAGATCATATTGGGAGAAAAAAGTTTTTAAATGTTGTAATTTATGAATATATTGAAATATATACTGATTGAGAATAGTGATACTAAGAGGAACAAGAATTAAAGCTCATTAACGCTCAATCAGTTAAACAGGATGCATTAATTTTCATTTCAAATATATGTTGGATATATGAATATGAAAACCCATATATCTCAAAGGATAATTTGGTCTAGGTTATTGTTATGTTAGTAGGTCACCTTTTTAGAGCATTGGCTAGAACCAATAGCTCAAACCTGCACAGGGACATTTCAGCTTATTCTGGACAAGACTTATTAAGTATACTTACTACTGCCATACTTTGTAGGTTTACATATAACTTTGGCTGACTGGTTCCTGCATTACTTTGACATTGTCCATCAATGGACGCAACCACCAGAATACCACTGACCAAAAATGACTTGAATGGTGGACCATTTTTAGCACAGCTGTGACACACAGTAGTGTGTGTTGTGCTGGTACATTATCCAGGTTGTAGACATAGTTTGGTTGAATAGAAAGACTCGGATGAGACCCATAAACTAGCTTGGATGACTTCACTATTGTATTCAGTGACAATAAAGTCATAACCATTCACCTGATGTGCTAATGCAGCGCTTGAACATGCCCACAGGTACCACACTCTGTAAACAAGCCATTAGGGATTCACAGAAAAAGTGCTACTTATTATAGCAGTAGCAAAAGAGATGTATATCACATCACTTTAATACACTACTTAAGTCATTCGTATGCAGATGTTAAATGTTTGAGATACAATAGTCAGCGCAAAGAACAGCCAAGCCACCAAGATGTAGAAAATACTTTTATTTTATTTTAATGCATTGTTGCCTATTGAAAATCAGAGAGACAATGTGGAAAAAAACACCACCTCCACATCACAAAAGATGGCTGGAAAGACAGGCGGCGGACACAGAAGGAACAAGGCATTTCTGTGACTGCTTATATACATATACACATTTTACACAGGCCACGTTAAAAATATAGCCATTGAAGCATTTACGGCAGTTGATCTGAAACTGCCAGACATTCATATGTTTAAAAAAAAAAAAGAAAAAAGGAAGAACTTGTACAGAACTACAATGTAGAATACGTGAATAAGTGAAAAACATCTGAAACACAGTGTACAGTGTCAGACTCCACCCTTTGCCAGAAAAGCAGTTTCGATGTAAAAATGATTATCTGTTTACATGATGACTACAATCATCTAGGGTGCATCTTTAAAATTCATGAAATCCTACAAAGGTACAAAAAAAAGGTTTAATAAATATGATCACCAAAACTCAAGTTGGCAGAAATGTTCATATTGCAAAAGTTCATACGCTTATGTAGTGTCTTTGTTGCCAGCATACAATCCTGTGTGAATTGTGCAAGACTGATGTGTCTGTTGTGCATTAGTCAGTTTCCCCATATTACTGGAATTTGTTCAGCAAAATCAAAACCACTGACGAGACCACGCCGCTCGACATTCTCTGCAGCTTCCACAAGTTACTCCTCACTTAAGTGCCTCGTACGGACGGTGGTCAGTCTCAGTTTGATTAGGACACTGTAGTCCATCATATGATTATTTTGACAAATACAAACCAAACAAAACTACAACAAGAAAGCGTTGGTTCATGCCGACCTTTTGAACGTAGACACACAAGTAAGGCTTTGTACTGTACACTGGCTGGGTATTAGACGAAGAGGTCATGTTTACAAGTTGAGAAGGCCTGATTTTCCAACCACACCAGATGTTTTCAATAATAATGAAAATAAAGCACGCAGAAATGCAACATATGGTAAAAGAAGAATGCTAATTTGCTGCACAAAAGAGAGAATAGCATAAACAATCATTTACTGCTGCAGAACATCTTACCCTTTCTTTGTCAACAGAAATGGGCTATGTGGGTTGTTTGTAAATTTGTCAAATGTTATTATTCAGCAATTTTAAAGCTTAAAAAAGATGAAAATGAATACTGGAGATGTAAGAAGGCTGATAAACTGGAACAAGGAACATTGAGATGTGAAGCAAATCACACGCATAAAGCAGATCTCCATGATTTGAGAGCAGAATAGAAGACACATCTTGATTTGAATCAGGTAGCTTTCAGGCCCAGTTTATGGACCAACCCCCCCCAAAAGAAAAACAAACAAAAAAAAAACATTGTGCTCCAGTTTTGACCAAGTCACTATAAATAAATTTTTATCCCCTGGAAGCTTTCTCAAATTGCAAGGTAGTGTCAGAAAAGAGCTGTGCAAGACTTTTATCTAAAGGGAATATACATCAACATTTTGGTTTGTTTTCAAAAGGACTCTTCACCAATAGGCCAAGAATGTGTGGTTTCCAGAATCAAGTTCTATTTTTGTCTGCCGTTTCAATCACTGCATTTTTTGTTCAGTTGTGTTAGTCCGCCATCCTTAAAATGAATGCCATACAGCACTTCAGAACTATTCAGTCATTTCTGGAGCAGGAGAAACAAAGTTCACAAATTGTCTTCAGTTAGGAGTGCAAAATAATGCTCACTTACTACAATCAGTCCTTCCATAGTTCTAGCCACAAATGCCACTAATATTCACAGGGTGTGTAATGGAAAAACCTTTTAATAGAAAACTATCAAAAATTTAAAATCTCCGCTAGAAAGCAGATAGGATTGCTATCGTAGATTCAATAACGAGGCACGAGACCAGCAAGGCATTTCTCTTTTGAAAGTAGGGACGAAGCTGTAACCTAAAAAATATGTATATTCCTGCTAAACAGAGCGAAGGACCGCCTCCAGGTTACCTCGACATGCTAAGTGGTGTTGACCAAACTGGTTTCCTTTCCAGCTACCCCTCTGTTGACCCCAGTGCCCACATCTCCCGTTCTAGCTGTTGCTTTCTAATGGTGTGAGGTGGACTATGGAAAAGGCTGCAAAAAGTATTTCAGAAAGCCAGCAAGTTTTCACTCTTTATGCTTTACACAAAAGGTATAAATAATAGGAATAAATAAAGCAGTTTTATAACAAAGGTATAGCGTAACTAAAACGAACAAAAAGGGCCATGGACAAAGACTTGCAGTTTACTGTTTAGTGGATTCGTAAGCAGGATGAAGCCTGACAGCAGCCAACTTTCCGCACTGCTGGCTTAAAGGACAACACTAACTGCCTATGAGATTACACAGCAACGCTGGCTTTTTTCCTCCCCACCTGAAGAGAGACTAACCTGCCATTCCAACTTTATTACTGCACAGCCAACGGTACTCTTGTGGACCTACAGTCACTTGTATCCTAGTGGTAGTGCTCAGTTCAGCATTACACACTGCTTTTCATCAGCAGACACTACACAAACATACAAGTTAGTACATCCCATACATACTGCAACTAAACAGTAAACAGCAGGAATTTTGTCCATGAGCACCCATTTTCACCCAGAAAAAACACCACCACACACTTTCAAACTTGTAAAACTGAATAACAATTACAGGGTAAATAATGTGTGTTTCTAGGGTGCGTTCCTTATTAAATAAGGCAAAAAAATAATAATAATAAATAAGGGGAAAAAAGAGAATACAATAAAGCACTTTAGCATTTTTAGATGAGGTAAACGTCTGCAAATACACCAATAACAACACTCTAGCATCAACCTGATGATTGATTTGCATAAGTAATGCGAGTTGGTCCATACATAGATTTAAAGAAATTTCTGTATCCAGCAGAAATTACTTTCCAACAGTATACAGTTTATATAGCTGTATTCAAGGCATGCTGAGAAGACAAAATAGATACATACACATACAAGTTAATGAATTCATCTGTTAGTTTTCTTAGCTTAGACATCTACTGCTTCAGAAGAGCACATTAGTCTTCTATCCTATAATCCTAAAGCAAACAAGTTTATAGATATATAAAAAGTATGTACAGTTATTTACAGAAATACAGTACATCAATGGATTAAAGGCCACTGATACTGAAATGGATGCACCGAAAAAAGCATGCAAAAGAAAAAGCAAAAGCAAAAAAAAACAAAAAACAAACAAAAAAAAACATTCAAAAGCTCAGGTTATTAAAGCCAGTGAGCAGAATAAAATCGGAAAATAAAGGAACTTCATGGTCTACTCTTTCTGTAGGTGTTTCACTCAAACAAAAATACATGCTTTCCAAAAAGCTTCTCTTAGAGTGGAAGAAAAAGTACTTCTTACAAAAAGCTCAGTTTCATCTACGAAATTATGAAATTGTGCACATTTCAAACATCTAGCATGTCAAGCTACCTCATCGGTAACCAGAACGTTTTATCCTTGTAAATTGATACATTTTCACAGGGCACAGATCTCAACAGAGGGGTGCTGAAAAAGCAATCCCATTAAGTAGAAGTGGACAATCTCAGAATTTATTCTCAAATATAAAAACTACAAAATCTCATTATTATTGTGGAATCTGCTTTCACAAAGTGAAATGCTGTTAGTGACATGTAGTATCTGCACACGCAGATGTATAAAGTAAGTCTGCACTCGGTAATTATGTGAAACTGTAGTATGAAGAGTCAATGATCCCAATGATCACAACAGTGTAGTTTTGAAGGATACCCGCAAGTACAACAGGGTTAATGTAACAATTACCAAACCATAGGCACTTTCCTCACCCTCAGTCTTTTGAATTGTGGTTTACTACTGCAGCATTTTTGTAATTGAACTTAAAGCAGCAATTAAGACCAAATTTAAATGTGTAGTATGCTCCTCATCTACATCCACTACTGAAACACACATCTCCAACCAACTGACGGTGGCTTTTCATAATATATGTGCTAAGTCACAGGGATCAAGAAACAAAATCACTGTACTGGACTAATCCAGCCTTTGATTTGAAGGCGTGTCTTTTAGCATCATTATTGTCAAATATCAAAAATGTTACTCATTGATGCAAAAACTGTAGGAAAATCAGAGCACAACTCATATTTTAGCATTATAGAAATGTCAAAGACGCTTTCACCTCAGTCTGCTTTCTGTGTATGTGTGTGTGTATATATACACTGGAGTGGTATGAAGTACGGGTATATGTTTAAGGTGAGGTGCTCCAGGAAGGACGTTTGTAGTTAACAGCTGGAGTTATAGCAGCATACCCTGTGTTGGAGAGAGAGAGAGAGAGAGAAGAGAGCCTCTCTCATACACCTCTCCTTCACCACTGTGCAGTTACTCCAAAGGTTCGGCCATCCTTCCAGCACCCCCCGCCCCCAGGTAGAAAAGTCTAATTATTCCACTAATCTGAAGTTCTTCTCCCCATTTTCATTTCCCGTTTCTCCATCCACTAGGGCTTCAGGTTTACTCGTCTCTTACTGTAAAACGTAAAGACAATGGTTACCTTTCTTCTGCCGTTTTAATGGAGTTACCAGGAATGGCCAGTAAATTAGACATTTGGATGGGACTTACAAAACAAATGTTGGTCTCTGGAATGATGTCTTTGAGAGAAATGGCATCTTCATTACCCAAATGCTCATCCAAAGCTTCAGCTCCCAGACTGTAAGAAAAAAAAACAAAAACCACAACTTAAAGCATCCAGTCAAACAGCAAAGACATTTACATTTGTTATAAAAGGCATGTTTTCAGATTTAACCTGTGGGGGGTGCTGCTGTCAGGTTCTGTGCTGGCAGATTTGTGAACCTCCACCCCTACTGACCTGGAAAAAAAGATATATGGTTATAAATAAGGAGAACAAATAAATAGACCCTGTGTACACATTTAATGTGACTAGTATTTAGACTGTATCCTATTAAGATTTTAGCCACATACATTTACACTCGATATTCAAGTGCATTAGTCAGACTAAAAAACTGATTGCTGTACAGCTGTTCATCCATTCAGCCTCATCTGCGTTCTCAATATTTGCAATTTTACATTCTGCCATACTCACAAACAGATCAAGTGACATACTGCTTGGGGAGGTGTTTTGGTTGTGGGATGAGTCTCAGAGACGAAGATGTTAATACTATAATAACATGCGGCTCAAATGCATCTCAGACCACCTCCTGAAGTGATTTGAGTGATCAGATTTTTATCAGTTTTAAATGTGTCTTGGGTGTGTTTACACCTGCATTTTTATGTGGCTTGGTCTTATTCAAATATAATCCCAATACTCAAGACACGAAGTGACAAGATGTAAACGGGGTCATATAGTCCTAAATAGCTAAATAAAGATGTGCCAATGGATACCTGAGTGAGGGCACTGAAAAGTTGGACAGGTTAGTGGTTGCAAATTCAGTAGAAGTTCCAGCCAAGGGAGGGGTCCTTGGGAGTAAATCGGGTCTGCCTGATTGCATACCTAAGGGGGGAAAACAAAAAGTCTTAATTTTTCACTGAACTCCAATTTAGCATCTCTTGATTTATCTTAGCCCAGCCTCTTAATTATCTCTCACCGCTCTCTGCATCTGTGTCAGGCTGCATATGGTGGGGCCGGTAGACAAGACGGGCATCGGGAAATGTGTGGCTGCTTGATTGAGCTGCAGGGGCATTGCCCATGGCAAGCCTTCTGACCACACTCTGACAACCTCTTTGACTCTTCTTCGATGGGGACGACTTCACTGGGGACAGAAAGTGGTACAAGAGGTCACAAAAACAGAATTGAAAGGTCACAACATTAATGTACAGCGAAGTAACATTCCAGAAGAATAAAGATCACTAAGAAAGTAAAAAGCCCTACATGCTTTCCTAAAAACTGTGTTGCACATAAAGCGTTGAAATCTTTCAGCGTAGAAACCTGGTCTGTGGACAGACACTGTATCCTGCAGGACAGAGATAACGTCAATAAATATTCCAACATAAACTATGAGCAAACTAAAATGCAAAAATATCTTGAATTGGAGTCTGAGTTTAAATGATACAAGAATATGTTGTTACCCCATCATGGACCAGTGCCTTCCAGGAATGCTCCAACTTCTTGATGAATCTATAATGTCACAATTTTAGAAACAATGAGTGACAATTTTCATCTTTAAAGCTTCCATTTTCACTATTATTTACAACACACTAAATGAGGAAATGCATGAGAACACCCCTCTTAATTACTGAATTCAGGTGTTTCAGCCACACCCATTGCTCACAGGTGAACAATTTCAAGCACATAACCATTCAGTTTCAACAGACACGACATTGGCAGTAGAAGGTGTTACACTGAAAAGCTCAACAGTTTTGTTTAGCACGGTCACACAGGCCACCCTTGCTTCACGTCAGTTTGTAACCTTTGTGCGCTACTTGATCTGCCCTGGTCAACTGTAAGTGCTATTAATGAAGAGCCAGGCCATGCAAACTCAGAGCAGGAAACAGAGTTCTGAAGTATGTGGTGTGTAAAAGTTGTTATGCTCTGAAACATTGTTCATGACAGAGTATCAAAAGGTCTCCAGAACCGCCAGGAGCCCCACCAAAATCGGTTTCTATGGTCAAACAGCTGCACACAAGCTTAAGATGACATACACAATGATGAGCACCCCTGGAGGCATGTAAATCAGTGGAAACATGATCTTCAAAACGACAAATCACATTTCACTACCTGGCAGTGTAATGGACAAATCTTAGTTTGGCAGACAACAGGAGATTGCTACCTACTGGTCTGCATAGTTAACAGTAAAGTATGGTAGAGTTTGATGCAGCCTGCACAGAGCCTTGCCCTCAACCCCATATATATATATATATATATATATATATATACAGTCATGCCCGAAAGTATTCATACCCCTGGCAAAGTTTGACTTAAATTTACTTTTATTTAACCAGAAGTTATATTTTTGCCTTGTAACGACACAGGCATCTCCCAGGAGATAACACGATGATGTACAAGAGGCATCATTGTGGGAAAAAATATTTCTCAGCTTTTATACACATTTGAACAAAAAGTGGCATGTCCAAAATTATTCATACCCTTTGAAAACTGTCACAGTATATGGGAAAATCCAAAGTTCTATACCATTCCAAATAGTCCAAGCTGTTTTAAAGCATCCTAATTACCCTGATTCATTGGGAACAGCTGTTTTAATCAACTCAACAGGAGAAAAACAGCAGCTCTCTGCAGTTGGTTTGTGGACAGTCATGGCTAAGACAAAGGAGCTCACTAAGGACCTGCGGCTGTGCATTGTGGCCGCTCACAAGTCAGGAAAGGGCTATAAAGCCATATCAAAATGTTTTCAAGTTCCAGTGGCTACAGTGCAAAGTATTATTAAAAAATACAAGAAGTTCCGCACTGTGGAAAATCTCAGAAGATGTGGTCGGAAGCCAAAAGTGACACCTGTGCTGGCCAGGAGAATAGTGAGAGAGGTGAAGAAAAATCCAAGGATCACCACCAAGGCCATCCTGGTGAATCTGGAACCTGGTGGCGACATCTCAAGGCAGACAGTTCAACGGACACTGCACACTGCTGGGTTCCACGGACGCAGGCCAAGGAGAACACCACTTCTCCAGAAAAGGCACACAAAAGCCCGCTTGACCTTTGCAAATGCTCATCTGGACAAAGAAGAAGACTTCTGGTGTTCTGTTTTATGGTCAGATGAAACAAAAATTGAATTGTTTGGCCACAATGATGTGTGCACCATTTGGCGTAAAAAAGGAGAAGCCTTCAACCCTAAGAACACCATCCCCACTGTCAAACATGGTGGTGGGAACCTAATGTTTTGGGGGTGTTTTTCAGCCAATGGACCAGGGAACTTGATCGCAGTAAATGGCACCATGAAAAAAGAGCAATACATCAAGATTCTCAACAACATCAGGCAGTCTGCAGAGAAACTTGGCCTTGGGAACCGGTGGACATTTCAGCACAACAACGACCCAAAACACACAGCCAAAGTGGTGAAGAAATGGTTAGCAGACAAAAACATTAATGTTTTGCAGTGGCCCAGCCAGAGTCCTGACTTGAATCCAATTGAGAATCTGTGGAGGGAGCTAAAGATCAGGGTGATGGCAAGGAGACCCTCGAACCTCAAAGAGTTGGAGCTCATCACTAAAGATGAATGGGCAAAAATACCAGTGGAGACATGCAAAAAGCTGGTCAGCAATTACAGGAAGCGTTTGATTGCTATAATAGCCAATAAAGGCTTTTCTATTAATTATTGAGAAGGGTATGAATAATTTTGGACATGCCACTTTTTGTTCAAATGTGTATAAAAGCTGAGAAATATTTTTTCCCACAATGATGCCTCTTGTACATCATCGTGTTATCTCCTGGGAGATGCCTGTGTCATTTCCAGGCAAATATATAATTTCTGGTTAAATAAAAGTAAATTTAAGTCAAACTTTGACAGGGGTATGAATACTTTCGGGCATGACTGTGTATATATATATATATTTTTTTTTTGGACACATTCTTACAGACTCCAAAATCTTGTACAAAGCCTCATCAGGCAGGAGGACACAAAGGGAGGCTTACTACATATCAATGCCCACAGTTCCGAATGGTATGTCCAACAGCCTCATATAAACATGATGGCCTGGTGTTCTTGTACTTTTGGCCATAGAGTGAATAAACATCATAAAAGAAAAATGTGGCCAAAACTTTTTTGTAGGAGTAACTGTCCAGAGAAGGCTTTCTGTAAGGTCAGGATATTGCATCATCACCACCGATCTCATCCCAAAAGTATTGGATGGAGCACAATAATTCCAGAGAACACAGTTCCACTGCCCAACAGCTTAACATACCCCTATAGCCCACACCTGACATTAGGTATGGTGTCAACAGATTCATGTTTATCTGTTTGAGAAAGTCCTGTTCTATTGGTAATACCTTTTTACAGGGTGTAGACAAGCTGTGTGTCAGCAACTTCAAGTGGCTGAATGCATTCATTAGTAGGAGTGTCAAACAATTTGGACATATAGTGCATTCCTTTGTGACAAACAACCACAGTGAATCAGAGACTCTGAGTTACCTGTATGACTGCAGAATATCAATAATTCCAATGTAAACCAGCAGCCTCTCTCCTTTACTATTCCGGGCTGGGATGCCTCCCCATCTAAGAAGGTAACATGGAAAAAATGCTTACATTTAACATCTCTGTGTCTCTGACTAAAAAATGCGCACACAGAGAATGTGAATAAGACAAAGGTTAAGAAGATGGGAAGCCAGAAGAGTTAAACACTAATGTAAAGTATGATCAAGGTAAATCCAGTGCAAACAAGAACTGGAACATTATGGTAGAGGTGAAAGTTAAAATATTCAGACAGACAGCTACAGAGAAGCAATTAGGTGACTGACTGGTCCTCGCTGTCCAATGTGCCCTTCCCACGTGCCTCTCCTTGGATGGACTCCATGGCAGTGCTGTAGAGTGCTTTCTGGGCTTGTGGCCTCCGCTGGTCTGGCGTCACTGCCCCCTCTGCCCCTCTGCTGTCTCCTGCCCCCACACGCTCACGGCAGGCCTGATCCACATTATGGATTCCAACCAGCAAACTGTAATCCATGATCTTAAAGCTCTGCAATAACTGATGCACACAGACCACCACCATAATCACCAACTAGAACTCATTATTATAATATTCATAAATAATCATGATACTATAGCTGACCCACAATGATGGCACACAAACACATACGGCAGTTATGATCTGAAACTTCTAGATATTAAATGGTACGATCCACACTATTTATACGCTAATTAAAACACAGACTGACCAGGCAGTCCCGCTGGATGGTCTTGCTGAGGGCATTGTAATTGTCTGGCTCCAGCTGGATACCCTCAGGCATGTCCTGAATGAAGTCCAGGTCTTTGTATGTGGGCACGCCTTTCTCTCTTTCTTTGGGTGAGGCCCGGCGCTTGTACGTGGAGCCCTTCAGGTCGTATTTAAGATGCATCGGGACAGAGCGTGGCAGCAGGTTGTTCATCACCACGATTCGGATGTTCTTCCCCCCAGCTTGCACGCAGTACAGACCATAGAACTTTGGCAGTAAGGTCCGTTTGTTCTGGTTCAGGTTCTGTCATCAAAAGAGAGGGGTTATTGTTAGATCAAGATTAAGATTTTTGCAGCACACAATTAAACCTGCAACTCAATTCTCAAACACAATGTGTCAAACTTTAATTCATATTTTACATGTAAAGACTGGCAGCAGACAGTGGTTCATTTTGTGCTGTGTGTACTGTACTCTTCAGGTTCCAGCAATTTATGCAAACTGTGGTGCGTTTTCCATAAACATACCATGAAGTATCCTGGCAGTAGTTTCTGCAAGAACTCTGCTTCTTTGTGCTGAACTGTTTTAATGATGAACTCATCATCACTGGAGACGTAGAAGATAGAGCCGCTTGCCCCAGAGTTAGACAATTCTATCAGAGGATCATTACACAGGGAGTACTGCAGAGACACGAGAAAGCACACAGAATTTTAAAAAAAGACATGCAAACTCATAAGGAAGCAGTCGCTCTTGAGGACAAACAAATTTTTACTCATGACTCATGTGTTTTGTTTTTTTTTTATACTAGGAAGGCAAGACTTCCTTCTGACAGTTTGCATACAAATACGTTTCCGTATTAACTCGCTATACAATAACAGAAGAGACCATGCAGGTAACAGTGAGAATCTTTGACTGCTTCTGTGGTTTTGGGAATGTTAACTGACCAGATAGTCATCAGGTCGAATGCCAAAGAGCTCTCTGAAGTAACGGAAGGCGATGGGGGCGTAGGTCTTAAACCTGAAGTCACCATGGTGATGTGCAGGAGTCAAATTACTGCCTTCACTGAGAGACAGAGAGTAACATAAAAATGCATTATTATTACCTTGCCATTAACAGGATCTTCAATCATGGGAAATCAAAGAAATCAAAGAATGCCTCTTTCCCAGCGTAGCCCAGAACATGTTTAGCAAATAAATTACTGCATTAGGGAGTAATGCAGCTTTACAACATAAGCCAAAATCTGAATTCTTACAGCTTCATCTAGTGCTTACCAAACTACATATCCTCTCAGGACTTATGTTATGTGCGAATAACTGCCATTATTTTAGTTATTGATATTTAGAAAATCAAGTTTGCAATTCCAGCTGCCAAAACTATCATAGAAGTTGGCTGAGACAGAAAACACATTCACACCTAGGAAAGAAGATGCTCTCCACCACATAGAAGTCCTGCATGAGGACATCTCTCTCTGCCTTCTGGCTCAGGCTCCCCACTGTATGAGTGATGCCCAGCTGGATCGCTCCTTTGAGTGCAGAAGAGGTTGTCTGTGAGAACAAGAGGGCAAATCAGAGAGAAATTAGCACAGTCCACTGTTTGAAAAGATATTAAAGATGAGTGCGTGAATGGGAATTTGTCCAGCTTTAAAAGGAAGAGTGTACAAGAACCTGTGCAGGACCAAACACCTCCTTCATCACAAGGTGGCTTTAAACTCCTGTTTTGCATTAAAGCTTTTTAATTAATGACTAAAATGCGGTTGCCTGAGAAGGAAAATGACTAGCATAGTGAGTTCTTAGTCACTTAGAATGAAAACCTCTTCTATTTCTGGCAACCAAACTGGCATAAGATACATTTCAACAAACATACGCAAAGGTTAACATGTAGCTTTAACAGCTGCTATTTTCCATCACTGAGAACCAAATTTGAATCCAGGCACAGAGGAAGTATCAGACTACACCCTCCCAGGCTGGTAGCTATGGTGCTACATAACCAACAATGAGACAGCTCTATGTACCAACATGTTATTTTTAGCTTTTCTCAAAACACCACGGCAACACATATAACAGCTGACTTCACAACAACCTAACAGACAACTGTTTACGATCTTTTATTCAACCAGGAAAACTCTCACTGAGATTTAAGGTCTCAGTTACATTAGCACCCTGGCCAAGACAGACAGCAGAATTACCAAATTGTTCCCATAGAAACACACACTACACACACTAATTTAAAACAGCTTTGCCCACTTCCACAGTTCAAACAAACATCTTTAAAATGAGTCAGTAACACTAGTTCTGTATGTTTTAGGTTGCCTAAAGCCAATTCCAAGCAGATGAATCAGCATATCTGAAGAGGATGAGTCCCCCTTTTGAGTCTTGGTTCCTCTCAAGGTTTCTTCCTCTAGACCAGAGACACATTTTCCATGCCACTGTTGCCACTAGCTTGCTCAAAAGAGGCTTGGACTCAGACCTCTATAAAGCTGCTTTGTGAAAACAAGTAAAAAGTGCTATATAAATAAAATTAAATTTAATTGAATTGAATATCTAAACGCTTGTTTTCCAGGTTTACTACAAACAATAGAGAGTAGTAGTGGTGCAACGGATCATGGATAATCTAGATAATATGGACATGCTTGAACCACAGCTTAGTGACCACTGTTATGGTTAAAATTTAGTCATTACAGTGTTAATTACAGTAGTAATTTCCTCAATCTGTACACAGAGCTGCAGTAAAACATACACACATTGTGGATGAACAGTGCAGATAAAATCGTTACAGAGTAACAAGAGCTGTAAGGCAACATAGAGAGCTCTATTAGTATGAGGTGTGGGAGTCTCATATGGACACTGGTAGAGTGTAAAAAGGAGAAATGTTCAAGTCCTTTACAAACAGAGTGTGTCAAAATAAAATTCATTAATACAAAGTAGTAACAAAACTGAAAGCTATAATTAGTATTGCACATGTCTCCCTTTTGTATTTTCTTTAAACTGCAATCCAGTCCAAACAGTAAGTTTTGAGATCTGTTACACCCCTAACAGAAAGCAAAAGACACCTGATTTAAGACCATAGACTATCATTTCTGTATCTCTACTGACTAATTATTAATATGTATGAGGTAAGAAGGTTCACAGTAAGCTTGTAGCATATAGTTCTAGGGTATTTGACAAAGGAAAAGCAGAGCAGAAGTTCTTTAAATGTTTTTAATAACTTGGCTTTGAGACCTCCAAGAACTAATCGCTACTCGGCAATTCTTTCATTTAAGATGACTAAGAGTAATAACAGGATTCCACATGACACCATAAATTCTAGGTAATGACATTTTCAAAATTTTAAGAACACCCCTCTTTCCGTTCTGGTGCCTTCCCTCCTCAACCCCCCCCCCCCCCCCCACTGACTAAGCAGTTTAACCTTAGACCTGTAACTGCATGCTGACCTTTTTGTAGGTAGTCTCTCCAGTAGGGTCAACACCTCGGTGGCCAATGGTCTTCTTCATGCTCTGAGACGACCCCGGACCCTAGACAGAGAGGGAGAGCGGAAGAACAAAATCAAAGGGGAACAGAAACTAAGTGTTTCATTATTTGCCACTTTCCCCACTGTTAGACCTCATGAACTGATTCCCATAGAGCAAATCTGCACTGCACTTCCTGTCCGAAGTTCAGTAAACACTCCTCACATCAACGGCCACTCAAAGTATCTGAGTACAAACTGAGCCCAACAAAGTTAGTGAACTCCTGGCTGAGGATTTAGCAACAGAAAGATAGATAGGACTGCCTCTAGCGTTTTGAATACGGCAGAAACTGCCTAAAGTCTGGAAAGCATAGTAATCACCCAAAGCTCAGTTTACCGTTATGAGATGCTTTACCAGACCTTTACTACAATTAGTGAGTTTTTCTGTCCTCAGTAAGTGAAAAATGTGAAAACACTCACACCAAGGTTGAGGTCAGGTGACTGACTCAGCCTTTTAAGAACATTTAATTGGGTTGATTTCATTGTATGTTTCAGGTCATTCTTAATCTATACAGTGAAGCAGCATCTTATCAATTTTGGCAAATTTGACTAAATATAAGCAGAAAGCATAGCTATATATTTAAAAATGCATCCTGCTACATCTATCAGCAGTCCCACCATCAATAAACACTAATGCCCAGTTTCATTAGCAGCCATAACAGTACCTCCACCATGTTTGACAGATGATGTGGTATGCTTTAGATCAATAACTTCCCTTTCCTTCACCACACTCAATTTAATCTTGGTATCACCTGTCCAAAGTCTCCTGTTCCACAACTGGCCATAAAACATTTTTATCCTTTAAACTCCTGTTTTGCATTTTTAATCAATGACTAAAATGACTGGCATAGTTCTTAGTCACTTGGAATGAAAACCTCTTCTATTTCTGGCAACCAGACAAACTGGCATAAGATACATTTCAACAAACATAAGCATTCATTTCAAATTTTTGGTGGTAATGAACCTGACTATATATGTTCATCAAACACCTAGCTAGCAGTTCATTACAACAATTAATAGACGACAAAATGGTTAGGATCAAACACTTACCTCTGGTGAGGCCATTTTGCGATTTCCACTAAACCCTTTAGAAAAAAAGCCAAAGAAGAGAGGAAATGTTTAGAGACAAAAGAAGAAACAGGCCATTTTAAATTCAACAGCACATATAATTCAACCCTTTCATTATGTGATTAATACAATGGCAGCAAGGCAAAAACCACAACTGGTTAGTATAATCCTTCACTGAATAAGTATTTCAGCATGTTAGGGTTCGTGAGGAGAGCTGCTTATGAGAAACTGCACATATGTTAGCTATGGTCAATGCTCCAGACCTAAAGGACCAGTTATGCCGTTCATATGAGTGTATGTGCAAACACTACCAATTATTTTTACATGACCATCCACCTCCTCTTACACAAAAACTGGAAAAGCAGCCTAAAACGTCATAAATAAGTGGATATATCTAAATGTAACATCTAATAACAGTTATTAAAAATGGACCAACTATAGAAATATACATATCGGGGAGTGAATGGAATTTATTGAACTGCCACATTTGTTTTCAATAATAAAAATATTTTTATAACAAGAAAACAAAAATGAACACTGCTTTTACCACTGGGAGAAGCAACACTAAAAGTGGACTATACTAACATTTGCCTCAATACTGATCCAGCTCTGTTATATTATACACATATCTATTTATCTATCCAAGTAGAACATAAGTAGAAACTCTTCATGCTGCAGCATTACAGCATAATTCAGTGTACATTAGAGATATAGACCTACCTATCTAGCTCCACCACATGTAATGACATCAACACTTAAGAGTAAGGAGGAAACAAAGGCAGCTAAGGGACTAATTACATTTTCACACTACACATACAAACAGTGGCAAATAAACATCAGTCCCAACAGACACCTAATTAGTGTAACGTTATGACTGGCTATTTTAAATACTTTAATTGCATCCAATTATGAAATGTCAAACGTAACAAACTAGCCTTCACAGCAGCTACTTAATTTATTTATATATTTACATTGTTTTATTATTATAATTGTATTATATGTTATTATAATATTATTTATATAATCTAAATGAAGCTTTTTGATTAAATAGCCAGCTAACTGCATTGGTCAACAAAGTGATCAACATGGAGAAAAGAACAGCAGCATACTATGAACTAGCTTCAGACATTCACATAGAAAGAAATATGATTTGATGGATAGAAAAGTAACAGAATCCTCTTTTGTTATGTTAAACATAATCCACCTTCCACCAGGTAACTAACATGTACTACATTAATAATAATAATTATAATAATAAACATGAAACTACATGGAACCTACCATGTAATTAAAGCTCTGCTAAAGCTTTACAGTTTCAAAACATATTCACACACAAGCTGTTTGCATGCTAAAACATTCTCCGCTGAGGTCTACCATAAAGGAGTGACATAACTTCTAAAATACCCCTTTATTCAAATAAAACAGGTGTGGTAAACAGCAGAATGCCAGAAAATTCCTCAGTCATAAGCCAGCTTCCATACTGGATGTTAATGTTTTAATAACTGAAGTATCCACTTTAGTCTCCACCACATAACATTCATGAGGAAGGAGGAGGCCATTTTCATCCTTGTCCTCGTCATCAAACACAGGAACAATCATCACCACAGCAAAACCATGCATGTACTTCTCTGAGAGGTCAGCATCCTCCAGAAGGGAGTCCTCAGGTCTGTGGGGGTAAAATGGTTCTTTGAAAAAGAGGCACCAGATATTCTAAGTTACGGACCTATCCGTCTCCCAGACCTTCGATGTAATCACCACCTCCATATGTATTGTGGTCACCTTTATACCATTGCCAAACACTGCACTGCAAAGGAAAGCAATCAGCCAAATGAATTCCTGCTCTGGCAGTGTCTGCTCTGAACTGGGTTTCAAAGTTTGTCGTGTATAATTAGAAAATGAAACTGACTGGTTCTTGACCCATTTAGGTACTTATATATAGAACATCACCCAGCCTGGGTCAACTATTGGTCAGTGTGTAAGAAAGAAAAAGTGACTTGGGCAGAGTACTGCAATCGTTTAAGGAGTACTGAACCTACTAAACAACAGTAAACTCAAGAACCTTTTCATGTAAAGGCCAACAGTAAATCCCATCACAATCCCATCAATTTCACTGCAGCATTTTAAAGTAACTGGGAGCAGAATGATCAGAGTACTACTACTAGACTATCAGTACTACTGTATATTAATATATTAAACATACTATAAAACGGTCATTTAAAAAGTCAGCTGCTAATCAACATAAATCAGTCCAGAATGTCACATTCAATAAACTAAAAAGTTGTTTTACTTTAGTATTAATTTGCAGCCCATCTTAAGTAGAGTGGCTGTATTATTCATACAGACACAAAGATCTGATAAGAATCAGATGATACTCAGCGTTGAAGCACTCAAAATCGTATCAGAAGGAGAATAAATAAATAAATAAATAAATAAATCATAAAAATCTGTATAGGGGCATTCCTAACTGAAATGTAAAACTGCAATATTGATATACCCATGATCCTGTGACATTACTGCTTACAAACCCAAAAACCCTAATGACTACATAGCAGAGGGCTTACGACAATAATCTTTAGGAAGCCTAGATTTCCAAGGAATTCATAGGGAACCTTATTCACTGACTATGCCATGCTTCTCTTTTCAGGAGAGGGAGACTGGGAGGGTTAAAAGTTAAGAACTAAAGTTGTAAGTCATTTACATTAAACGAAAAATATGGCTGGAAGATACAGTAGTGACATTGGAAAAACAACAGCCCTGATAGGATAAGAACTAATGGCAACTTTTCTGCTTAGATAATTAGTAAAGCAACTCAATTATTAAAGTTACAGACCATGTCTACAGCAAACCATGACTGACATGGTTGCCAGGGAAAAAGCAAGAAAACATTCAATGCTGCCAGGCAGTGCTGACTAAAGTCTTGAGTCTAACTGATGCCTCCTGGAATCCTCTATGTCTTCCAGCCCATGACGTGGATAACAACCTTTTTTAAGGACATCAGTTTTTTTGGTTTTGCTCTTGGAATTGATGATTTTCTTTATTGTAGCACCTTACAGTCTCCATACCATGGATTTAAGAGAAGACTGCAGTTAATGTAATTGTTACCTTTCATTGAGGAGTTACATACATTATTAATGTGACAGAATCTCAATCTGACAACAGGATAGTGTGTTAAGGAAAAATCTTTTAAGCCCACTAACCCAGCAAAGACTGGTTGAAGGATAATCTCATTTGGCAAACATCTTTGACTGCATGAACTTGAATCTTGCATCTTATTCTCACAACATTCCTCATGTTTCTAATGCCTTTTTTTGGTTTCTAAAGTTAGTAGAGTTCAGGTTTTTGCGACATTGTATACAGAATGTGCATGTTGTAAAGGCAAGCTGGCAGTTGCTTAACAAACCTTTTTGGAGGTCTAATACTCTAATTTGCTTAGCAGGCTTTTTTCTTGGGTTCGTGTTCCGCATCTTGGGTGGGTGCGGTGTTGAGCGGAAAGTTTCAAAACACTGGTTGCACTATTGGCTAATTCACATCAATAACACAATGAGAGTCAATCTTTTATCAAATGCAGTTATAATGGCTGGCTAGAAATAATTTCGAATTGAGTAAATATAAGGAATTGAAGACTGTCTTTTCGTTTAGTGTTGCATTGGAGACACCGTTATAATGGTTAATCATTTATGTCAAGCTCACTAAATAAATGCTATTATTTAAAACCCATCACTGACCTTTAAGCCTGTAAACACTTCTCAATGGCGAGTGAAAAGAGGGGCCATATAGTTCTAGATCGAGATTAGATGATCACTTAGATAAGGCACTGACCTCTAGTATGAACAAAAAATCTTTAGACCACAAACATCTTTGCCAACTGACTACAGCAAACCATTTCTTTAACAGAGAAACCGCAAGTCTACATCCCAGTACCTAATCAACTAAAGGACTTAGCCTGAGAGACAAGTATGCATGAATGACTGGGAATATGACACCGTCTGATTCACTATGCTTACAAGTGGAATACAAAATATCTAGATCTACGTTATGTTACTAGATATCAACTGTACAGAGTCCCTGCAGCATCAAGACAGAAAGAAAATGTAAAGAAAATGTATTTAACAATCTGTTACCTTTAATGAACCACTCCCTCCGTTTGGAGAGGGATGCTGGAGTTAAACCTAGGGATAAGACTATTAATTGAAACGCACTGTTAAATAGAGGGAACGTGTTATTAAATTGAGGGACCATTTTACATTGAGGGAAAGAGTTAAATTGGGTTGAGGGGACCGGACTGTTGGGTTGAGGAGAACTTTTTTATCCATTGGGATAACAGACTGTTGAATTGAGGGAACGGGTTATTAAACTGAGGGAACGGACTGTTGAATTGAGGGAACATTGTACATTGAGGGAAAGGACTGCTGAAATGAGGGAACGAGTTATTGAATTGAGGGAACGAGTTATTGAATTGAGGGAACGGACTGCTGAATTGAGGGAACGGATTGCTGAATTGAGGGAACGGGTTATTAAATTGAGGGAACCAGTTATTAAATTGAGGGAACGGACTGCTGAATTGAGGGAACGGACTGCTGAATTGAGGGAACGGACTGCTGAATTGAGGGAACGGACTGCTGAATTGAGGGAACGGGTTATTAAATTGAGGGAACGGACTGCTGAATTGAGGGAACGGACTGCTGAATTGAGGGAACGGACTGCTGAATTGAGGGAACGGACTGCTGAATTGAGGGAACGGACTGCTGAATTGAGGGAACGGACTGCTGAATTGAGGGAACGGACTGCTGAATTGAGGGAACGGACTGCTGAATTGAGGGAACGGACTGCTGAATTGAGGGAACGGACTGCTGAATTGAGGGAACGTTGTACATTGAGGGAACGAGTTATTAAATTGAGGGAACGGACTGCTGAATTGAGGGAACGTTGTACATTGAGGGAACGAGTTATTAAATTGAGGGAACGGACTGCTGAATTGAGGGAACGTTGTACATTGAGGGAACAAGTTATTAAATTGAGGGAACGGACTGCTGAATTGAGGGAACGAGTTATTGAATTGAGGGAACGGACTGCTGAATTGAGGGAACGGACTGCTGAATTGAGGGAACGTTGTACATTGAGGGATAACTCATTTTAATAACTGTTTATTAGCTAATTGTTATTTTTCTACATTTATACTTTAGGGGTAGAACTGCTATACAACCATCACCAAACTTACCTTAGAAATGCTTGACTTGTGTAAAACAAGGTAGGATAACGTTATAGGACAAAACGGGAACCAGACTCGGCTTAGTTTCCCAGCTCAGGACAACGTGCTCGAGATTCTGCCTTTTCCCTTTCAGTTGTGGCTGAAATTAGAAAGCCTCTACAACACAGTTCACAAAAACCACCAAACCTACAACGCTAAACACACACAGATGGGTGTTTATTTCCGAGTACACACTCCAATCTGATGGAAAAGCAAGCACGATCCGTAAATCGCAGGAAAAAACAACAACATATAAACCTTGTTGGAGATCATAGAAGAAACACACACACATATAGTTATATATATATATATATATATATACACACACACATGATGACTGAGTATATGAGTAGCTCGGTATTAGCAGCCGAGCTAGCTGGCTAACTGACCAGCATGATTAACTGGTTATTGGGCGAACACAGCAGCTGTACAACCAGCACCCCTTTCCCACAACCTTCAGAGTACACGGGGTAATCGGATTAATAAACACAGCATCCACAACTGCTTACACACAGCCTGACATCTGCGATCATCCGGCTGACTTAATGGATTGGCTAACAGCTAGTTAGCGAGATAAGAGAGGGGGAGAGAGGGGCATGCGGCTTTTGTTTTTGACCCAGCTAAACAAACTCATCACACAGACCAAGCACTGCAAGACAGTGCTAACGGTCCACTTACAGGCGAAAACAAGTCATTAGTCCAGAAAAGGTCCAAACACAGTGAAATTAACTAGATAAGACAGCGAAGCGGGTCGAGAAATCCCGATGTGGAGATTCAGCTCAGTGTTTCCCAATAGAAACACTCACCAGCTTTCATAATTAGCTCCTGTCCGACCAGGCTGACTAACGTTGGATATGGAGCCAACCTCACAACGTTGAGGCAAGAAACCTCACTCAGAGGCACTCGTTAGTCAGTGAACCCACTTTAACGCGGTTGTAACGAAATACTGGTAAAATGTTTAGCTAGGTTACCTGGCGGGGCAGTCGAGCCCGAGTCGGTGGGACCGGCGGTCGCCATTTTGCCCAGACTTTGTCCAGCCGCCTCAGGCTGAGCTCCAGCTCCTGCTGCTGACGCCTCTGTCTCTGGGCGTCCTCCTGCTCAGGCCCACATTGCTATGGTTAGGCCTGGCTGCTGAAAATTAACCCTTTCTAGTTGAGACCGATGTTACCTGGTTATTAGCTTATTTAAATGGGCATTTCCACCGATTTATCCCAGATATTGTCGATAAACAACAATTGAAGTGAGATTGTTTGAAGTGAAAAGTATATTTTAGTGTGATGGTGATAGAAAACAGGGCTCCTACAGCAGAACAACATTATTTGTTACTCAGGATAACCAGTAAATCTCAAGTCCTTTGAGTTTTCAAAATAAATAGCACATTTTCCCTCACAATGTCCTGCAAATACAAACTCATGGACATTGGCACTTTCAGTATAAATTACAAGGCCAATGGTGGTTCAACAGAAAGTTCATTTAGTTTATTATTTTAGTTCAGTTTGGGTCTGGAAAATTGGCCTAAAGTGTTTTTTACAGCAAAACCCATAATTCTAAAATAAATGCAGCTTTAAAATCGTGCTTCTATCAAATCCACATGAACAGATTTCATGCCAATGTCAACATTGACAGTCACACAGTTGGTCATGGGTTCTTCAGTGACGTGAGCTGAAACTGAGCCGGTTTGGTAGGTTACAGTCACTGTACATATAGAAAGGAGGCAGATCAGTCCTGCCACGTTTTTGCGGTTGCTTGATCTGACAGAAGAAAATAACAGGCTTGTATTGCTAACACTCATTTATGAAGTGGGATGGTTCATTTCATAGCTGTGGTTTTGTCTGTCTAGGCAGAATTAGGGACGAGGCTGTGAGGATCGTATTTACAATGGGCCCTAACTAAGTCTGGATCACTAATAATGGATGATAATACCAGTTGACACCTGGGAAACTGTGGTCACGAATGGCCTAACTGCCTGCATGCCTTTCTTATGCCTCAGACAAGTTGAAGAAGGCCGAGCCTAGTCTGACGCCAACCCTTTTTGTGTTGAGAAAATAAACATAACAATAAGCTCTCAGGCAACAGATAACATCACCTTGGGTCCAGTCGCTATGTCAGCCTAGGAGAATGTGAATATTTATTACAAGGAAACCCTTCCCTCATTATAATCAACAAAAAGATGTTAGGTCTTAACCATAGATGTTGATTGCTGCTTTGAGAATGTTAAAATTTACACATGTAGGCTATAAAAATAGTAAATATTAGGCTATACAATTATTAGGTAATAATGTTAACCCCTTTAGGTTTTATAGTGAAATGAAAAAAAAAATCTACAATTTGTTCAAGTCAGGGCCTGATTCCTTTTTGTCTTGATTTTGTAAAGATAGGCAAGCATAGTTGGGTATCCTAATGAGTAGACAATTTTCTTTTATGTTTTTAAAAATCATATGTACTGTATGTATGTACTGTATTCTTCAATACTACCATGTCATACATGGTATTACAGTGTCAATATAATTGCAACAAACATGTTGCATAGTTGCAGTGTCTGGGTGTGTGCACTGCCATTGCCTTATAATCTCAGAAAAAACAACAAGGAAAGAAACAAAGTAGGCTTACGTGTCTTCATTTATAATTTTATTCGAAATCACTGATTTGCATTTAGTTTGTGGAAAAATAGTGTCTACACAGTGATTACAAACCGTCCATGCGGTTGTGAAGATGTATGAAAATCTTAATTACTAAAACCATTAATAAAATCTTCTGAAAATAGTAATTAAAGTAAATAAAGTTTATATAAAATGCAGCTTTGGCTCAACGCAAAACTCAGATCCACTGTGTCCACTCAGATCCGTACCTGAAAGAAAATCGTCAATAAATCATTGGCTCAGCACAATGAATCAACAACCAGAGGCAGGATTTCAGATAGGGTTCCTGCATTTCTTCCGAGTGCTGTAGTTCAACCCCATCTCTTCAGCAAGCTTGTGCAGGACATGCTTGGTGATACACTTGGAACGGCTCTTGCCACTCGTCTTACAACAGCTCATATGCTTCCACAGGAATTGACTACACACCTCGTCCACAATGCTGTCCATCTGAAACAAAACAAAACAGGGATATCTGATCAATAACTGACAGGTTAGATGTCCTGTAACACTAACTGCTGAACAATACGCTAAGAGCAGAAAGCAGCACAGTAAATTATAAGATAAGTGTACAGCATTCAGTAACACATGGCAGATCCAAAGAGGGATTAAGAACTTGAGAGTACCCTGGGCTCAAGCACCTTTAAGCCCCCCCCACCCAAACACAACAACATAAGAAACAAACAAATAAATAAAACAAAGCATAAAATAATGTAAATGCACACTTAGCAACATAAATTTGCCTTTTCTATTAACAAAATCATATTCATTTTCACACAGTTTATGCTTTTAATGTAAGATTTTATATTCCCATTATAATCCCATTTAAATCCTATTAGAATAACATGCTATGACCTGAGATAATGATAATGGGCCTTATGCAAAGCTATAATGTAGTAGTAGCAGCATAGTAGCATAGTGCAAAAACAGAAGTGCAAGAGCAAAATATATATATACACACACATATACACAAACATATATATGACAATAAGCTAATTACAGCAAGATATAGGTATAAAATATATAGAGTACAGAATATGTATAGTCATATAGAAATGATACAGAATATATATGTACAATGTATCCAGTGTATAGTGTACAGGATATTGTGTATTAGTGAATGCTAGGTATAAATAAGTCCAGTATATGCAGTATGTTCATTATATATGGGCAGCAGTGTTTACAGACAGAGATCCATTATAAGAGCATACCTGTGAACAGTTATGTGGTTTAAAAACACATCATGAATCTAATGTAGGCTTGGTATGTCTTCAAGAACAAATTTAGGAAAGGTCTAAAAAAAAAAATGTGAATGAGGCCCCAAGTCCTGCTGCCCAGTCCATAATCCATCCCCGGGTCAACAGTATCATAAACGATTAAGCAGAAATGTGCTTCAATACGCACCTGAGTCTGTAAACATGCAGAATTCTTCTCTTCCACTGAACTACAGCACTGTTTAGACATCTTATCTGCAACAATCTGCCAACTTCCCACCCTAGAGGAAATGTATTAAAATATTATTTTCTCTAAACCATTCATTTAAGACTGAAACTTGTTGTGTAACTACACTTACATTTACAGACCCAGAACCCAGTCATCTTGCCATCATATTGACCTACTTACACATCCTTACACATGATCATGTTTACAACTTTAAACACACCAACTTCAAGAACTGACCGTTCACTTAATGCCTAATATATCCCACCCCTTGACAGATGCCACTGTAGATGAAGAAAATCAATGCATTTTACTTCACCTGTCAGTGGCATAAATGTTATGGCTTATTAATGTATATTTCTAAAAGGAAAAACATGGCACATAAATCCCATAGGCTTCCGCAAACATAGTATCCTTGTACAAATGGAGCATAAAACAATAGGTCAGACATATATTGTCAATGTGTAGCCTAAATTATGAAGGAGTAATATAAATATATTACTATAAAATATATTTCAGCATAAATCTGTATTTATCTATAAGCCTGTTTGCTTGTAGCTTGTGTCCCACTGCCTGAAAGGGAAACATCTGATCAGTGATGTATAGAAATACATTAAACTGAATGTGAAGCAGTAAAATAGTCTTAGATTAATAACATTCATCACTTTATTAGCAGGATATGCATGTTTCTAAATGCAATTTCCTGCCTTGTTCTATGCTCTGTGAGACACAGCTTATATACAGTATTTTACTTTAGAAGCATTTCACCAAAAATACTTAAATTCTTATAATAAAAAATATGATCAAAATGAAAGAAGACAATCTTACACTCTCTGCATCCTGTTATAAGATCTGTACATATCACAGAACGTGTCAAGAGAAGGGCGTGCTTGGTAAAGAGTTGTAATGGCACTGTTGAGGCTGTAGTCTGGATTTGTGGCAGCAGCAGCAAAACAGTTATACTGTTCTTCTCCTTTGTCCTTTTCACAACAGCCAAACTGCTTAACGTCAGCCGTCATCTCATCTGTACAGAAGTCATCAACCATCATCTTCCACTACAGCAGACAGAGTGGAAGAGGCAGTGCAAATGTTACTTGAACCCGAGCCTTTGTAAGGTCATCTATTCAGGAGAATCACAGCCTAACCCTGACATTAATTACAAAGAATCCTCATAATTTAGTAGGCCTGTTCAGACATGTTACCCCTGCAACAAACGTTTACAAACACACACCTTCATCTCTGCACAGGACTGCTTGTCTTTCCTCTTCTTACAGCACTGACTGAAGCCTTTTTCCAGATCAGCGATGACCTTGGCCTGATGTGCCATCTCTCTGTTGGTTTTTTTACGCAGCAGACATTTGGAGAAGTACCACCACTGTTGCTTGTGATTAGCACAAACTGATTCGATGTTGTCAGAGTTAGGACGGCCAGGGGGAAATACGATGTTCGGGATTCTTTCTCTTTTTGCTCTGGGAGCGAGGAGTGATCTGTGGTGAACATATACAGCAAAATCAGTTCATGATCACTACATCCCTACTACACCCTCAATTTAGAACTCACTCTGACAAGAAAGTCAACATATACAGTATAGAGCAAATGTTTTGGGCACCTGTGGAAATTAGAATGAAAAAGCTCCTTATCGGGTCAGTATGTGTTTATATACTCAGTCAAACACATATATTAGAATAAATACGTCACTATGTTCATTAAAACATCAACACCTGGTTTGGCCAATTCATATGTTTGCTGGGTGCATCCAGAGATCTGAAACCAAACTTTGTTCTTTAAACTAGCTCACAAGATCTCAGCTTTCTTCAACATGGGAAAAATAATAAATAATAAAGGATAAAATAAAAAAATCTAAATTTTGGGGTTATACAAAGGTTCTAGCCCATTCCTTGCATCCATATTCTAAATCACTCATTACAAGTTCTTCACTGGGTCATCAGGAAGGCACCTCCCTTCATCAGTGTTTCGCTGAAGTAAGCCCACGACACCTCCAGGACCCACTACCCTCACTTCGCAGAACTATTACTTAACCATCTTCATAACTGTATAACCACACTGGCCTCCCAGACAGGAAAAAGTCCATATTAGCCCCATGTGGACTCTACATACTACAACAGCTACCATACGTACTACACACTCACACTACATTGACAGAAATCCACACTGGCCTTCCTGGTGGCCATACCTAGCCCCATTGGCACTGTTAATACATGCTCAGTGCCGCCGGTTCTGTGTGGATGTTATACACAACTTCAATATAATACAATTATCCAGTATAACACACACACACACACCTTTGCTTCTGGCAGCTTCTGGGGTTAAAGTTAAAGTCATCAGCCATGGAGGGGATGTCGGCCCATGACCCAAGGCCAGAAGGCATGTATGACTGCAGGTTTGATGGGCTTTCTTTCTCAAAACAAGTCCATTTTCCTGATCCGCTTTTCTTGCAGCAGTGATAATGGCTGGTCTTAACTGAGAATTCCTCATCACAGAAAGCGGAAAGTGACTTCTTCCACTGCAATACAAAAATGTGGGAACATTACTGATCTTGGAGAAGGAGAAGGAGAAGTTGAC
Source organism: Salminus brasiliensis (assembly GCF_030463535.1). NCBI lineage: Eukaryota > Metazoa > Chordata > Actinopteri > Characiformes > Bryconidae > Salminus > Salminus brasiliensis. The sequence goes on along the minus strand of NC_132882.1, from coordinate 15,780,944 downwards.
AAATCTAAGAAAAACAAATTAAATACTAGGTGGTTAAACAGTGTTTGGGGGAGGAAGGATACAGAGAAGGAGAGAGCGAGAGACTGTATTTGAGCACACAGTCTCACAGTGTGTGTGCAAGTGATATCAGTCAAGGCTGAACATTGTTTTGTCTATGTGTCACTTGAAAACAATGAGAGACCAACAAGGTGATGGAGGACTTTACTCCACAGAGCCTTAATGCCTGTTTACCATAATACACTTTGTTTGGTTTGTTATAATTAGCACATTCAGATAGATAATGGATAATGGACAGGGATGACAACAATGTACCAACAAATCAGCAGGAAGTGGCATGACAAAACATTTCAGAGAACTTTGCAGAAGACTTTCTTAAAGCCTATATCCTATTCCTATAAGCCTATATCAATATCTATTTAGTACTAATAAAGAGTAAAGGTAAAGGTATTTCTAAGGCTAATCTAACTATTTATATAAAACTATTCATACTGGCTAACAACTGGAGTTAAGGAGTAGCAGGATTTCATATGAAGGTCAGTACGGTATAATGGTACACAGGCAATTTGGGCCACAGGCAGACTTAGCAAGCCTTTAATGCATTGTAGGCATAAAGTGTCAAAGCAGACCTAAAAGCAGCAGCTGTGCAGCTTCAACTAGGTCAGGCCTCACCCCCTTGCTAACATTAGGAGTGTTTAAATCACAGGTGACTCAAACATACTTATAAGTGAGAAATCCTGCCTGATTCAGCCCAGTTAATCCAAGTGTGTACTGTAACAGCGCGTGTTCTTACCGCTTGCTCGGCACAACACAGAATCTGTTCCTCGTCCTCAGTCCCGTTGCTACAACACACAGAGAACCAGGACTCCAGCTGGTTGACAGCATTTGCCTGACGAACCATGTAGCCATAGTTGCTGCTAGGTAGTGTCTCCTTAGGATATCGTGGGCGCTGGTTACTATAGCGACAGATGGCTTGAACGTTGTTGGTGTTCGGCCGGGCAAGAGGGAAAGGGATCTGTGGGGGTCCCATGGAACGCGGACCGAACATAGGAGGACCTGAGAAACCAGGACACAAGGACAGACAGAGACGAAGAGCAAAATTTGACCGAAGGGTGACGACAGGAAGTAATTATTAAGTAATGGAATTTCAGAAAGTAGGACAAAGACTGCAAAGGTAAAAAACTGCAAAGATTATATCAGGCTGAACTATGAAACTTTTTGAGCCTGGATGGAATTATGCATGTTGAATAGAGAAGACTGAGAATTTGGTGACTAGAAACACACAAATCATGAAAAATAAACCACCTGCTGGATGGGGTCTCTGCATCTCGGGAATGTCCACATCTTTTTTCTCAAACATGTCTGAGTCCAGCTCAGTGAGACCTGAAAACAGACCATATATCATATAGAGACTCTCTATATTAGCAAAGTGTTCTTATAATATTTCCATAAATAGCGCAGTTAAAAAGGTTATTTCCAAAACAGACTTATCCCACATCCTACTGCACTGAAACACACTGCAGCTGCTAGCTAAAGAAGGGCAGTGCATTTGCATACTGTACAGTGTGTACTGTGTCTACTCTTTTTTAACATAATGAGTACATTTTATTTGTTTTCACTAAACCCCTTATTAACCTTAATATTGCTTTACTGTTCCTAAAGACTGAGCGCTCATGGGAGGAAGTGGGGTAAATATTTAGCCTTCTTGAAGGGTTTCGGAAATTGCTAATACCATTTTTTTTGCTTAGTTTTTTTGTTTTTGTTGTAATTGACGCATGGGCAAATAAGCAAATTAGTATTTACACAATATTTACACAATGTTTTTGGTATGTATACAGCTCTGGAACAAATGAAGAGACCACTTGGTTTGGCAGCCATTTTATTCCAGGCATTTCATCAAACAAAGCTGAGTTACCTGAATTTGCAGACTATGAATGGCATAAAGTCACCCAACAGCAATGTGAAAGCCTGCTAAGACATGAAAGCTGTGATTGGCAGTTAAGGTTATTTCACCATAGTGATTTTTAAATGCTCTGAAAGTTCAAATATTACTACTGTGTTGTTTAAATTTGAATAATAATAACATATTTGCATTATAATTATTATAATAATTTCTTTGCATTATTTGAGCAGTTGTTTTTTTAACAGTTGTCATTTCTGCAAAATAAATTCTCTAAATAGCAATATTTTTATTTGGAATTTAGGGAAAATGTCCATGGTTTATGAAATACAATGCAAATGTTTTCCCTAAACACATACAAATTTCCCTAAACACATATAATTTGACATATTCTGTCTGTATATGTGTGTGTGCATGTGTATGTAAATGCATATATATATATATGTTGCTGTTTTGTATCTAGTGATGATGATTACGATAGGCTATAGTTCTACTATGTACTATTCTCAAGATAAAAAGTGTTCATCAAAAAAAAAGAATGTTTTCTTAAACCAAGCCAACCATCATTTTCCTGACAACCTTATTTATCAAGATTTTTGAGACGTCAAAACAGATTATTACTGTTGTCTTTTGACCATTAGGCTGAAACAAATATATAAAAGTATAAAATTATCAGCAGAAAAAGTATTTTTTAAAAATCTGCAGAAATCCGTGTGTGTTTATGTACTTCAGCAGTTTCTGTGCTCTGTTGTACCAGTTTTCCCATCTGCTTTCAGCTGTTAAACACAACATTCCACACTCTTAATGCAGTAGTAAAGTGCATCTACACACGGCATGCTGTTCCCATAGACTCTATTCAGAGTCCACAATCTATGCGAGCTCTCTGTTCAGATGAAACTTTGTGGCCATTTAGATGTTCTTGCTGTGTGTTCATCTCAGCCTGTTAAGGCTGTATATCAATGAGCCTTCATCTAAAGGGGCTTTAATAGTCAGCAGCACTGGTGGGACAGTAAGCAGTTAAGCTGTTTGCATGGTGACCCTTTGCAATGCGCCGGTTTCCTGTGAAGTAAACTCAGCATTTGTTTGTTCTGAGTGCGAAAAGCTCCAAGACTTACTTTCAAGGCTGTAGATGACAGCAAACGGAAAAAATGTCTCACGTAGGTAAACTGTGGTCAGGGAATCCATATGTTTAAGCGATGGACTCACATCTCAGAAAAATGCTTAGATTTCTCCAATTAACACAAAGTTCTTAAGAAGAATAGATTTGATGTGTTTATGACAAACAACTGAAGGTCTCGAGAACCTTATCACAGGAAAATGGGATAAATAAAGTAACATAGCTTCTCAGTGCCTCCATAGATAGCCTTTAGTTACTATATATATATATATATATATATATATATATATATATATATATATATATATATATATATACACACACACACACACACACACACACAATGCACTGCCTATTGGCCAAAGCTACCTTGGATCTATGCAGGATCTATGCAGAGGATTGTGAATAATTGCAAAAAAACAAAAATCAGGCATTTTAGTGAGGTACAGTTCCCAGTGTAAATAGTCAATACTGTAGCACCCAAAGAATGCAAACTAATCAATCCATATTCGAAAAAATTATGTTTAGGCTTACCAAAGAGTGAAAACTCAACTGGCTTCTGTAAATCTGGAAACAGAAACACAATGCTTTAATACATTAATATTGAAGATAACACAAGCTTCCTTGTAAGTGATCAGCTTTCTCAGAAGACCAGTGTATTTACTGATCATTATAACTACAATGACCACGAATTTAACTGTAGATCATAATTCGTCATGCAGACAGTGCCAGTGTTGGTTTGTGATGTGCTCTGTATTGGATCGAAACTAACTGGTTTATTGGGGTCTGGTGCTGGTCTGGTTTGCTGGTGTATGATATTACTAGCAGGGCAGTGATTCAGATTATTATAGATTATGTAAGAAACTAAAAAAACATTCATTTGTTACATTATGTCAGCGGACATATATAAGTGTTTTTATATATATATATATATATATAATAGTTCTGAATGGCATTTTCGCACACCATGCTGGAAAGGCAAGCTGAAGATTCTCCACCGGGAGGCGCTGCTACACTCAACTAACTCTTCATTAGTCATTAAAAGAGAAAGACAAAGTCAGGACGAAAATCAACAGCAAAGTGATCCTTTTTAGACTGTAATGTAATCCTTAATGTAAACACACTATTTTTAAATGTTTTAAATGCTACATTTTAAATGTTAATTACTTTTAACAGATTACAGTTGCTGTTTTTTGTATTTTGATAACATGACACCATTTACATTCACATATTCATTACTACCCAACCCTGGTATTACAGGACTAGGTTAGCTACTATAGTCAAACATGAGGACGCATTCTCGAATTACACGGCCACTCAGGGCCCCAACGCCACCAGGGGGCCCCCCAAGAGCACCAAGCTATCATGATAAAAAAAATACGTTTTAAAAATAACATTGGATAATAAAACGATGGTATTGCACATGTAAAAATGATTTTTTTATATTCAGTCATTTTCTAAAAAGTGTCACACCAACACATCAATTTCTGCTGTTGGCTGCTGCCTCTGTTAGGCAAATGCAGATTTGCACCACTTGCGTTGATAAAGGCGGGGGCGCTTCAGCATACTGCACAATATCTCTCTCCCTATGAAATAATAAACCATGTGGTGCTGATGTGGTGGTATGGGGGCCCCAAAAATCTGCTAAGGGGCCCCATACGGCTTGGGCTGGCCCTTAGAGGATGTGTTGGTAAGGTAGTATGAGATGGTGAGCTATATGGTCACATCTGACTCAAATGTCAAACTACCTTTTTTGTTTGTTTTGCTTTTGAATACGTTAAACCAAGTTAATTGGTTTATTACAATCATAACTATCAACTTCATCTGATGTCCCTTTACCGGGAGAAAATCGCTGATGTGCAATAAAAAAACATGTATCTCCAAAATGGTGACTTTATAGGAATTTATAGCTTTATAGTTTGTTCCAGGTGATTTAGAGCACTTCTGTTGGATATTATTTCAGAATTATTCACACAGTGTACAGAAGCAGCTACAGGGTTCAAACCCTGGAGAAAACTAAAAACTAACAAGACAAAAAACCTCTGTATATATATATATACACATAAGTGGACTGCAGAGATAGAAAGTACATACCTTCCTCCAACAATTCCCTCAGGTCGAAAGTAACTTCTCTTTGACCCAGAAAAGGCTCTGGAAAAGTGGGGCAGAACGTGTGTGTTAGACAACAACGCGCTGCCAGATGTAAGCGCGCCGAGCGAGTAATTCTGAGGAACAGGCAAACTGCTTCCAGCCAAAGCCCAGCGGGCCAAACATCTGGACAAATCTGAACCCTTCCGATGTTTACGGTCACAGAAACACACGCCAGTCTAAAGAAGAAGACGAGGAAGAAATAGAGGACTACTAGAGGAGAGCAGACCTGTGGCAGTTTATGTAATCTCGCATGCAGGCTACCAGCTCAGACCCTGAACACACTTCACATCTTCGCTCCTAAATCCTGCTGCTCCTGCAGCTCAGTGTCAGCAAGACAACACGGACACGGCTTTAAAGACGTCCAGATCGCTTACCTTCCTCCGCCACCACCACCACCACAAGCACCACCAGCAGGAGCAAACACCGCCGCGGAGCGCCCATCGCTGCTTCTGACCGCCTCGTCCACTGCTTTCCCTCTGAGGGATCTTCGGGCGACGGCGCTCCTCTGCCTTTTTGTATATTGCTCCGCTACTGCGCATGCGCGTTTCTTCAGCCCAACCCCACGCTTCAGTTTGTTTGGGTTGTTGTTGTTACAATAATGAGATATTTGGCCCCAAGTCCCAAAGTTTTCCTGTAAATGTTTTAAACAGTTTTCCACAGTTCTTTGGTCATTGCCACCCCCAGACGACTCACTGTTTGAGAAGGCATTAGAAATGATAGAAAACATTACTTCAAATCATCCCTGTCCAATGAAAAAAATATATTTTCAAAATAGTGACTCTACAGGAGATGGTGCTTATTTTTGAATGGAAGTCAATGTAAAATAAGAGCTTATTCCCAGTTATTTAGAGCATTTCTATTGGTCCATTCATTCAGAATTATTTCCACAGTGTACAGAGCAGCTATAGGGTTCAAACCATGGAGATACATGTTTTTTATTGGACAACAGGGAAATAAATCTCCCTCAAATCTTGATAATAACCTGCTTTGTTCATTCTCAAATCGAAGAACAATATAAATCATTAAAATGTGTTAAAAGACATGAGAAACCATTGACTATAGCATACTGAACCGCAGTGGAACCCCTCAGTACAACCTGCCTATCCAAGATCTATCCATGTATGTTTAAATGGACAGTGTGTCCGTGCTGTTCATCTCTTTTCAGGATCATTTTGGTCTAAAATAAAAAAGCGTCCCCCCAAACACAGAATGAAGCTCTAAAAGAACAACAATACTGTTGAGCCAGCATCATACTGAACACTTCATCTTCCAGCTACGGTGATCTGAACACTAAGATGCTTTTGGGAAACTGGTCCAAGAATAGTAGGAGAAGATGGGAGAAGAAATCCACCTTCAGAATGTTTTCCATTTACACTAAACAATGTGAAGTAAAATATATTTCCACTGATGGTGCACAAACCAGCACACAGGAGATAGACAGGAACAGCAACCACAAGGTTTTCTAGCCATATACGGTTAAAAAAAGAGAAAGAAAGAAAAAGAAACGTTGGTTTGTAACAGAATGTTTATTTATATGTGAAATCGCTTCTAATCCATGCATTATTCCTAATTTTTAGTTAAATGATGGGCCAATTTATGTCTTAATCATTACATATCATAAAATATTTGATAAATGTTTTTTTTCCAGCAACACAAAAACATCTTTATAAATGTATACTTTATAAATGTAAGAAATCCTTGCTAACCAATGAAAACCATGTATCTCAATTTTTGTCCATTTATGGTTTTCCTCCATCATTTGAACCCTGTAGCTGCTCTGTACCTTGTGTAAAGAATTCTGGATGAATGGACTAATAGAAATGATCTAAAATGACTTGGATTGACATATTCTTACATTGACTTCCATTGAAAGTTAAAAGTTTTTTGTTGCCATTTTTGAGATACGTGTTTTTCATTGGACAGCAACAAAATGTTGTTTTGTAAAGGTTAGATTTGGTCCAATAGTTTGATCAGAAAAGAATACAAATCTTCCACCACATAACCCAACAAATACATCAAACATTACATTTAAATTATAGTAATTATCACATTACAACAGTCAACAGTTACTACCAACTTCTGTTCATCTTCACAAGCATTTCAGAAATCCTAGGTCAGGATATGGGACAGCAACAATCAGTTGTACTGAAATTCCTCTCACATGGAACAGCACTCATATCTTTTGGCAAGACAGGCTCTCCCTCTGGCCAACAGAAATAATTCAGAAATTCTTTCATCCTTTTATCCACTTCTTTCTGGTGTGGCTGACGGTGGATCTGGAGCCTACCCGGAATCATTGGGCACAAGGTACAAATTTTATCCTGGACATGATGCCAGTCCATCGCAGGGTTGCCATAATTCAGAAACTTCAGAAATTCAGAAAGTTTTTTAAGCTGTAACTAACATTACCATTGATGATACATTTCTGCCATGTGCCAGTGCTCACAAAAGGATACTGAAAATGCATAAACGTGTTTTTCTAGGTCATGCTTCTGAGAAATTTCCTTTTTAAAATTGACCAATGCACTGCACATGTAATCAGTTTCAATATGTTTAAGATGTACAGTATATGCAAATATATACACACATGCATATATATAGAATTATGCATGCAAAATTCTCTCTATATATATATATTCTATATATATATTCTATTCTATATATATATATAATTGATATATGAGCAAAAAATATATATATAGTGCTTATATATATATATACATTTATTCATTATTCAAACATTTTTTCTGCACCTATTAAACCTGACATAGAAACCTGAAGCGAGAAAGAAAGAAAAAGAAACCTTGGTTTCTAACAGAATGTTTATTAAGCTGTAACTAACATTACCATTAATTGATACATTTTCTGCCATGTGCCAGTGCTCACAAAAGGATACTGAAAATGCATAAACGTGTTTTTCTAGGTCACGGCTTATGAGAAATTTCCTTTCAAAATTGACCAATGCACTGCACATGTAATCAGTAATCATGAGGCAATAATTCTGTAGAAATGTTTTCATAATGGAAGTTGAAAAGTGCACCATGTTGTTCTGAATCTGGCTGTGGGTCAACTAGCACTGTGTTAAGATCTTATCCACAATACCTTTAGGATTTACTGATTCACTTGCTATACCTAGCATTGTTTGTAAATTGTCACTAAATTAGGAAATACTCTCAGCAGAATGGGATTTTTGTCATTTATGAGCCACCCCTTACAATATATATATATATTCTCTCTCTCTCTCTCTCTCTCTATATATATATATATATATATATATATATATACAGTCATGCCCGAAAGTATTCATACCCCTGTCAAAGTTTGACTTAAATTTACTTTTATTTAACCAGAAATTATATTTTTGCCTGGAAATGACACAGGCATCTCCCAGGAGATAACACGATGATGTACAAGAGGCATCATTGTGGGAAAAAATATTTCTCAGCTTTTATACACATTTGAACAAAAAGTGGCATGTCCAAAATTATTCATACCCTTCTCAATAATTAATAGAAAAGCCTTTATTGGCTATTACAGCAATCAAACGCTTCCTGTAATTGCTGACCAGCTTTTTGCATGTCTCCACTGGTATTTTTGCCCATTCATCTTTAGTGATGAGCTCCAACTCTTTGAGGTTTGAGGGTCTCCTTGCCATCACCCTGATCTTTAGCTCCCTCCACAGATTCTCAATTGGATTCAAGTCAGGACTCTGGCTGGGCCACTGCAAAACATTAATGTTTTTGTCTGCTAACCATTTCTTCACCACTTTGGCTGTGTGTTTTGGGTCGTTGTCGTGCTGAAATGTCCACCGGTTCCCAAGGCCAAGTTTCTCTGCAGACTGCCTGATGTTGTTGTTGAGAATCTTGATGTATTGCTCTTTTTTCATGGTGCCATTTACTGCGATCAAGTTCCCTGGTCCATTGGCTGAAAAACACCCCCAAAACATTAGGTTCCCACCACCATGTTTGACAGTGGGGATGGTGTTCTTAGGGTTGAAGGCTTCTCCTTTTTCATGCCAAATGGTGCACACATCATTGTGGCCAAACAATTCAATTTTTGTTTCATCTGACCATAAAACAGAACACCAGAAGTCTTCTTCTTTGTCCAGATGAGCATTTGCAAAGGTCAAGCGGGCTTTTGTGTGCCTTTTCTGGAGAAGTGGTGTCCTCCTTGGCCTGCATCCGTGGAACCCAGCAGTGTGCAGTGTCCGTTGAACTGTCTGCCTTGAGATGTCGCCACCAGCAGAGTCCAGATTCACCAGGATGGCCTTGGTGGTGATCCTTGGATTTTTCTTCACCTCTCTCACTATTCTCCTGGCCAGCACAGGTGTCACTTTTGGCTTCCGACCACATCTTCTGAGATTTTCCACAGTGCGGAACTTCTTGTATTTTTTAATAATACTTTGCACTGTAGCCACTGGAACTTGAAAACATTTTGATATGGCTTTATAGCCCTTTCCTGACTTGTGAGCGGCCACAATGCACAGCCGCAGGTCCTTAGTGAGCTCCTTTGTCTTAGCCATGACTGTCCACAAACCAACTGCAGAGAGCTGCTGTTTTTCTCCTGTTGAGTTGATTAAAACAGCTGTTCCCAATGAATCAGGGTAATTAGGATGCTTTAAAACAGCTTGGACTATTTGGAATGGTATAGAACTTTGGATTTTCCCATATACTGTGACAGTTTTCAAAGGGTATGAATAATTTTGAACATGCCACTTTTTGTTCAAATGTGTATAAAAGCTGAGAAATACTTTTTCCCACAATGATGCCTCTTGTACATCATCGTGTTATCTCCTGGGAGATGCCTGTGTCGTTTCAAGGCAAAAATATAACTTCTGGTTAAATAAAAGTAAATTTAAGTCAAACTTTGCCAGGGGTATGAATACTTTCGGGCATATATATTCTATTCTATTCTATATATATATATATATAATTGATATATAAGCAAAAATATATATATAGTGCTTATATATATATATACATATATATATATATATATATATATATATATATATATATATATATATATATATATATATAAATTTTTCTGCACCTATTAAACCTGACATAGAAACCTGAAGCTTCTCTACAAGGCCACAACCTGACCCTCCATAACTGATGTCAAAGTCAGATCTGATCTCTTTTCTGAGTCTTTTCTCTGTCGGTACCTAAATGGTGAAATTAACTTCCCTTGTAGTGTCCATACATATTCACTCACTCATCTTTAAATGCTGATTGAAACCCCATCTCTTATGAAACATTTGAATAAACACTATTTTTGCCTTATGTTTTTTTTATATAAATATCTTGTAGTGCAGTTCTGCAATGTCATTGTCTTCTTCACAGCTTAAAAGCAGCAGCATAACACAAGACTACACTCAGCCAGCACACTGCATACACACAGCCCGTCTGTACTCACTGTGTGTTCTTATGTTACTGTGAAGTTAAAACACTGAGTACCCAAGGAGGCGATAGAGTGTGTGAGAGCTTTTTTTGTATGGAAGAGGAAGGTCAAAGATTAGTCACTTATTCAGTGGAAAGCCTTCTGTATATGGGCAATAGCCTGAATAGAGGAATATGCAGGAAATATGCAGGGTCAGCTGCAGACTCCCACAACACACACACATAACCATTTATTTATCTAAAAGCAGGAATTAGGTCAAAGTCTTGTGCAAAAGTTAAAAAAGAAGAAACATTTGGTCAAATTACATGTTTTGTTGCTGTTGTAAATGTAAGTAAGTTTACAGCCCCTATAGACAGAACAAATAATGCACATTAAAAAGAAAAGATATATTTTTTGGGAGTGCCAATTAACCCACCCATTTATAACTCCCCCTAGCACTAGCAAAGCTCCTGACAGTAGGAGGGTATGGATCTCTTCCGAGACATGGGATATCCATATGACAGATGACTGACTCTTTTTGAACTGCCTGGCCGCTACCATGCCCATCTCTTTTCAGGATCATTTTGGTCTAAAATTAAAAAGCGTCCCCCCAAACACAGAATGAAGCTCTAAAAGAACAACAATACTGTTGAGCCAGCATCATACTGAACACTTCATCTTCCAGCTACGGTGATCTGAACACTAAGATGCTTTTGGGAAACTGGTCCAAGAATAGTAGGAGAAGATGGGAGAAGAAATCCACCTTCAGAATGTTTTCCATTTACACTAAACAATGTGAAGTAAAATATATTTCCACTGATGGTGCACAAACCAGCACACAGGAGATAGACAGGAACAGCAACCACAAGGTTTTCTAGCCATATACGGTTAAAAAAAGAGAAAGAAAGAAAAAGAAACGTTGGTTTGTAACAGAATGTTTATTTATATGTGAAATCGCTTCTAATCCATGCATTATTCCTAATTTTTAGTTAAATGATGGGCCAATTTATGTCTTAATCATTACATATCATAAAATATTTGATAAATGTTTTTTTCCAGCAACACAAAAACATCTACTTTATAAATGTGAAAATCCTTGCTAACCAATGAAAACCATGTATCTCCATTTTTGTCCATTTATGGTTTTCCTCCATCATTTGAACCCTGTAGCTGCTCTGTACCTTGTGTAAAGAATTCTGGATGAATGGACTAATAGAAATGATCTAAAATGACTTGGATTGACATATTCTTACATTGACTTCCATTGAAAGTTAAAAGTTTTTTGTTGCCATTTTTGAGATACGTGTTTTTCATTGGACAAAATGTTGTTTTGTAAAGGTTAGATTTGGTCCAATAGTTTGATCAGAAAAGAATACAAATCTTCCACCACATAACCCAACAAATACATCAAACATTACATTTAAATTATAGTAATTATCACATTACAACAGTCAACAGTTACTACCAACTTCTGTTCATCTTAACAAGCATTTCAGAAATCCTAGGTCAGGATATGGGACAGCAACAATCAGTTGTACTGAAATTCCTCTCACATGGAACAGCACTCATATCTTTTGGCAAGACAGGCTCTCCCTCTGGCCAACAGAAATAATTCAGAAATTCTTTCATCCTTTTATCCACTTCTTTCTGGTGTGGCTGACGGTGGATCTGGAGCCTACCCGGAATCATTGGGCACAAGGTACAAATTTTATCCTGGACATGATGCCAGTCCATCGCAGGGTTGCCATAATTCAGAAACTTCAGAAATTCAGAAAGTTTTTTAAGCTGTAACTAACATTACCATTGATGATACATTTCTTGCCATGTGCCAGTGCTCACAAAAGGATACTGAAAATGCATAAACGTGTTTTTCTAGGTCACGGCTTATGAGAAATTTCCTTTCAAAATTGACCAATGCACTGCACATGTAATCAGTAATCATGAGGCAATAATTCTGTAGAAATGTTTTCATAATGGAAGTTGAAAAGTGCACCATGTTGTTCTGAATCTGGCTGTATATATATATATATATATATATATATATATATATATATATGTGTGTATATATATATATATATATATATATATATATAGAGAGAGAGAGAGAGAGAGAGAGGCAATTTCTGATGTAAATTGTAAAGAGCTTTACAGTGTTTCAGCTGGACAGCCTGGACTGCTTTTTCAATTAGTCACTACACTGGAAAGCCAATCAGAACAGGCATATTTTTACAGTCTTAAGGTCATTCTTTTCCTGCATTTACCACAATTGCTTTCTGCACCTATTGAACTACCATGCCCAGAGGAAAGTGCTTTCAATTCTGTATGCCTGATTCTCCCAGTTTTTTGGGTTTCCTCAAAAGTATGAATATTTTCCTCTTAAAAAGCATGGAAAAGCTTACACACACACACAAACAGACATAATATGGCAGTGTGAAACCTTCTCATTAAAGTGGTGGTTAATCTCAGCTGGACAGTGTGTCCTGTTGAGCCACTCACTCAGTGTTTATTTAGGACCCATAGTTACATATCCAAAGCTGCCCTAACCTAACAAAACCTAACAAACACAGACATGACTAACATAGTTTTACTGTCTGAGTCCAATGTCACAACTAGGCCTTCAGTCTGACACTTCTCCATTGCTAAGAGGAAGAGTGAAAGCTGTATAATCAGCATCGCTCATTCCATCACAGCCAGAAAGGGGTACTCACTGATAGCACTGGCTGTGCGGTGTGTCCTTTGCTATGTTGTGCATAAAAGAATAGTGGGTACTTTTAATCGTTAGTTCTACTTATATTGAATTTTTTAGGATAAAGTGTTACTTTATTTAACAATCAATAAATCACAAATAACATTTAATTAGTTACATATATATCTAGTTTAATTTAATTGAACTATTAATTGTCATAACAATTGACAACATAACAACAATAACAACAATTACAATTGGCAGCCAGTCACACAAATCTAGTGCACTGAAGTGAGAAAGAGAAGTTCAGCACCCACAGAGGAAGAGTGAAAAGGAAGAGCGTTTCACAGCGTTTCAGCGAGCAAATTGTTAAAGGCCCTTATCAGTAATCTTTTCTCAATGTGGATTTGTATTACTCTGGGCTCTTTTTAGTATGCTGTACAAAACTTCAATTGTAAGTATAAGGCAACTCACTAAGGATGTAGGAGCATTGCAGAATTCCCATGATGCTTTGGGATGCCTTTTGAAATCATGTTTAGCTTTAAAAACAGACTCTTAGTAGTAGTTTTGTTAGTGGTGTTAACCAGGCTGAGATTTGGGCTTGGGGTTGTTGCAGGGTGGGACCTTCCTGGTTTAGAGGCTCTATGTGTGAGCACCCTGTTCTTTTCCTAAAAAAACAAAAGCAATAAAAGAACAAAAAAAGCAAAGAAAAAAAAACATCTCTGCTGTTGTAATCCTCTGTGCTTTATTAAAATGTATTTATGAACAGACCTGTTTCAGGATGGGCCTACCTCGCAAAACTGCACCCCAAAGCATCATGAGAGTGCTCCCATACCACAATTTTGTACATAATATTCAAAATATATGCCCAGTTGATATTTTTGTGCACATATAGCAGATTTCTGTAAGGGTAAATCCAGGTAAGCGTGCTAAGCTAAAAGCTGATCAGCTACAATCTCTTCAGCTAGCTATTCACACACTGTGCAGAGAGGACACCAAAAACACAGCACCACGGTCTGGTAAGACTCAGGAATGATAGCAAAAAAATAATTACAATGTTTTTGTTAGCTATAGTTATAAAAAAGATATGCTGTGGTGTACTTTACTATACTATGTTACATGGCTTTTGTGATCCATTGCAGTGATGTAACTCAACTAATAAAAGCAGAAAAAATTGAGAAAAGGGAGTTCTTAATGAGTGTCTAAAACCACATCTGGGTGTTTTTTGGAGAGTTAGCAAGACGATGTAGGATTGATAAGTTGTTTAGTGAGGGGAATTAAATTAGACATCTATGTAGCTAAACAGATCTAGCTCTTTACCCACTCTGCTTGGGACCAAATTCTCTGATTGATAAATTCTCTGATAAAGATCTATTTTATTCAGTAAAGAAGGCCTATTTGCAGACAACATTTCCTGTATAGTCATAATACTCAAGGTTACTGCACAAAAGGTCACAGTGTTAGTCATGGGCACTTAACCAAAGAACTGTTTGGGGCTTTTACTGCGAGATTCCAGATGTAAGCCAACAAAAACTTTCCCTGAATCCAGATACAATAATCCAAACAGTTGGGGAGGAAAAGTAATTTAGGGCCTTGATGAGAAATTTCAGTCATATCCGAATCCACTTAGACAGAAACTAATGTGTTAAATGTAAAGATGTCATCACAAATACACAGAGCAGCTTGCTGAGTAACAATACGGACATTCTAGGATATGACAGCTTATATACATCAACGCAAGACTCTGCTGACCTGGAAAACAGTTTGTAATGCGTGTCAGGCCTCATGACACCAGCTTTCTCGTGCCAAAGTCTGCAACAAGGGAGCTCAAAAGCTCAAAAGAACCATAATAGGCTTAAATCTAACATTAGCCAACAGGCTACAGTCTTTTCAGCTAGTTACTGCACAGTGTGCCAAAGGACAGCAAGAGAATGGCAACACTATCCAATCAGACCCGGGAATAATTACTTTTATGTTCTTTTACATGGCTAAAAGCTATGATATGCTGTGCTATACAGCTCTTGTAAGCCACCTTGATGACTAAAACCATCCAATAATAGCTGAGCTTTTAATATTTTTCTCGAGCTCTCCATATAAGAAATAATGGTGAATTTCACTAATAACAGGGTTGTAAATAGGCTTGTTAAACCACATCTCACCTCAACCAAACTCATGTACCTATACTTTATAAATTGAAGAACAACTTCAGGTACCCACAAAATAATTAAATGGCCCATTTCAAATACAATAATCAGTCATGAGAAAGAGAAATGTCTTAATTTATTCACATATTTATTTGATGTCTTTTCCTCAGCATAGCAAGTCACTATGGTTAGTGAGAGTGAAGTAAAAGTCCAAAATAATAATAATAATAATAATAATAATAATAATAATAACAATAAAACAAACAAAAAAACCCATCTTCCAACATCAACAAAACTCACAAACAGAAATATCATAGATTAACTACAGCTAGGAAATCACAGCAAAAGAATTCACAGCAATACTTAAGTTAAATGGCAAGAGAACCTGGACTCCCTGAAGACATATTCCACACTCTTATAATAAACAATACATAAACATTCATGAATGCTAACATTAGCAAAGCTACCATATGTTGTATTATGTCACTGTACTTCATACCCATCAGTGCTAGCATTGTAACTACACACTGCCTTTTAAAACCTGGGACAAGGTGTCCAAACATAAGTGGTGTGACCAGTAAGATCATAATTCTAATGACTTTAGTTACAATTACTGCGTTTAGACCCTCCAAACCAACTGTTAACAAAAATACTGGTAGCGTAGAATTGCTCAGCACCCTAATGAAAAACTGGGCCATAACAGTTCTGAAGCCTAGAATAACCGCCACTCAAAATATACAGTGCACATGTTGCCTGGATGTGAACTATATGTCCAAAAGTTTATAGACACCTAACCCAAAGTTTCTTCTAAAAATAAGGGTGCTCATACAGAGTTTGTCCCCCAGCCTGGACTCTTGTACGAATGCTTTGCACTGGATGTTGGAACATTGCTGCACAGATCTGATTGCATTCAGCCACAAGAGCATTAATGCGGTCAGGTACAGTTCTGGATTGCATACACCACCCCCAGAAGGTACTGTATAGAGTTCCAGAAAATGCAGCCTGATGCTTAGCATTAGGCATGGTGATATCAGTCTTGTGTGATATTGTGAATTGTTTGTGTAATAAATCATCAGTGTGCAAATTCACTCATTTCAAAGGCTGCCTGGACCCTTTTGGACATATAGTGTAATTGACACTGTATGTACTTGATGTGAAGAGGCTTGGAACTGTCATACTGATTGTCTACAATTCAAGAGATGCTGGCCAAGCCCTGAAAATATTGTTTTTAAAAGGACAATTGTGGAATATGTCAAATTTGTTGTGAAACAAATTTTAATTAATGCAGTTTGTGCAGTCATTCATTGTTCAAATTCAAGTGAAGATCACCTAAACCACAACAGCCTCCAATAGCTGCTTCAATACTTCACATAGCCTGAGTATGGAGGACTGACATTGACAAAATGAATAAAAGAGATTTATAATGTACTACGATAAAATGTTCCACTCACACAGAAAGAACTTTTTGTGGCAATGTAATCAATGTAAGATTTTCAGTGCTATAGTTATTTAGAAGGATGGAGTGTCCTCTCTCTTCAGATTCTGACTAGAAGGAGTAGGACAAGCAACAGTGTGTCAGAGGTAACTTGATGCTGTCATGATTGTGCAAAACTATGTAACCTGCTGTGGAGTTCAATTCAAGTAGTTTATTTTCAATGCAAAGGTCCACTCTCTGGAAAGATTCACTGATACCTACTGTGGCTAAGCACTGAACAGAGCCATGAGCCTTTCTTTTCAGGATGTCAGCAAGACAAAAAAAGGTGCCAATCACAATTATGTACAGATATACAGTATTATCAGTTGTGAACAACCTATAAACCTCAACTTAAATTTAGCTCAAAGGTGTAGACTATCAAAAATACTATCACTGCTGAGTAGCTTAATTTTCGTAGCAATCATTTTTGCTTCAAACTACAAAATAGCTTCTGCACAAAAATACAGACTCATATATATATATATATATATATATATATTTCTATTGACATTATGTTCTGTTCCTGTCAGAATTACAAAAATAGATCCATCTTTCTCATAAGGTAAAGTGTACATTTAAGACATATTGATTATAATCTCTATTCATAAATGTACTCTGTGTGTTTTAGAGAGTCACCATTGCCTGTATATCTGTGTCTGAGCCGAACAGCTCCTTGTAAAGAGGAGGGAACAGGGAGTGCACTGTGAGAGGGTAGAGCTGCCGGAACCAGCGCAGCTTCTCAATATGCAGCGCACACAGACTCTTCAACGCTGTCATCTTCTGATACAGCTGAAAACAAACAAACAAAAACTCAACTCAGTGAAATTAACCCTCAATCTTTCTTTGTAAATTTAAAATATTTACTTATTTATGTTTAGTTTACACAGATAACGGGCCCATATCACTGTTGGAAGTGCATCATGTAAACACTGTTTTAAAACATGCCTTGGGCTTCCCAGTGATTATGATCCTATATTTGGTCTTTATTTAGACTATAGCGGTTAGCCCTGCCCATTTATGCTGAAGTTATTAGAACTGTTTCAGCCTGGACTGCTTTTTTTATGTCCTGTATATATCTTAAAGGCGCAGTAACAAAAACAATGTCTATTTAATTTGATTGTAAAAAACACTGTCCGATTCATTTCAAAAAGATTTTTAATGTCAGCAACTATATATCATTTTCCAAAAGTAACGTAAATATATGTATTTATGCATGCATGTGTGTGTCCATTGTTTCTGTAGTTTTTTTTCTGTACACCACCTCAATGGATTTAAAATTGACCTTCAGCTATACACACACACACACACCTTGTGCAGTAGACTCTCCTGGTTGTCTCTATGTAGGATGTGACTGAATGCCAGTTCCATGTCTTTTCTTACTCTCAGCACTCTGTCTCTGTCCTCTAGACATGGGCGATCTGCACACACCATTACATACAAGTACAAATATTTATACACATCAATTAAATATAAAGAGGTTAAATAAGTTAATAATAAATACTACACTTTATAAAAACAGTCATTTTTTATGTATGTCAGTTTGTTCTCATAACAGTTTCCAAACCTCTCCTTAAGGAAGCACAGTATTATCTATAGATACTCTCTAATACCAGGCTTGTTAATCTAGTGCTTTAGAGAGTGAGTGTGTTAGGTAATGTCACATACCTGCATTTATGAGCACAAGAGCACTGAACAGTGCCACCTGCTGCTCAGTCAGCCTCAGAGCGCAAAGACTGTGAGCAAAGTCAAACACGGCTGCGATGAAATCACTACAGGCTGCACAGCATTTGCACACAGAGAAAAAGAAATTCCATTGAGAAAACACACAAACATAAAAACAAACATAAACAATTATTAAATACGACTAATAACAGATGAGTGGAATGAGTGGAAAAAATTAAATAAGCAGTATGAGGATTTGACTACCATAAGTAGGCAGAAAATGTTCGAACTGGAATCAGGAATGTTCAGGTTTATCTTTTAAATCTGCCTATTTGATCTAATTCCACTGCAGTCTGACGCTGTGATAGCTCAGCTGATGGTTATAGTCTGGCTATTTTATGGTTTGAGTTGTAATTGTGCTTCTACAAAGTTCCAGCACTTATCAATCAATAACAAGCATCAACTAAAAGATGTCTGAGTTTGACGGGAACTGAACTGAATAATATTCTTAGATGTTTAGCTTACCGAGAGACTTGAACAGCTCAGTTCCAGCAAACTTGCCATCAAAGAAGACTGTGCTGTTTTCAGTGTTGAACATTCGACTCATGCGGACCAGAACCACCTCCATCGAACCTGAGCAAGAGAGACACACGCAAACACACAGGAAAAGAGACAAAACATGCAAAATGAAAGCAGGAGGCATACAAATAAAGGCAGATGTGGGGATGGAAAACGTAGGAAAAAGAATGGAGAAAGAAGAGACACACACACAGAGAAATGAGTACTGAATTCTGTTACAGACCCTGGTATGCCCTACCAGGCGGAACTGCAGAATGTTGGATTGACAGATGTGTCTTACCACTCTTGAGCAGCGAGATTTGATCGTTCTGACCGAGTTGACGGAACCCCGGAATGCGCTTCGCGAATTCTACCACATACTGCACTGCATCTGTCAGCCTCACTGCACAGAGCTGCCACATCTCATCCACAGACTACAGAGAGAGAGAGAGAGAGAGAGAGAGAGAGAGAGAGAGAAGAAAATGAACACACACAGGCCAGGTTTCAAGACAGGGTTCAGTTTTTGCTAAACAACTGTAAATATAGTTCAGCAAGGTTAATTATACAAGATTTTATACAAGCAACTTGTATTTGCTAGAATACAAATACCTTTACATACAGATGGAGTTAACTGTAACAGATGGGGGGGCGACGGTGACTGAAACTGAGGGGATTATGTTGGAGCTGAAGCAAAATAGCTGTCTTAGCTGGCTTACAAAAAAGAGAGAGAAGATGTGAGTCCATATGGCGACTGAACCGAAGCAGAAGCAGGGTGAATTTTCTGAGCCTGTCCAGAAACTTAGAGACACGGACAAGGAAAAGCGGGTAGCTTTGATAATTTGGTCCATTATCTGAATCTATTCAAATCACACATCAGCATGCGCACGATCCATGCTCCATGTTCGCCTAATGAATTTAAAAGTGGAGGTGAAGGCTGAAATACGATGCTTCCAAGCAGATCAATCACAGCTGTTGCAGCGTGAAACTACGGCGTAGGGTTTGGCGTAGGGTATACGGCTACACGGCTACACGCAGAAGCATGAACTGGCCTTTATTCGTAAAGTATAAAAGTGTGTAAAAGTATAAAAGTGCACTGGTGCGTCCTGGGATTGTTCAGTGTTAACTTCATTGCAGACTGCAAAGGTATCTAGCTACTACCCACCTCTGAAGGCAACACATGGTTACACACTATAGTGTGATGGTAGTGGGAACTGTAGTTAGTATAACTTCATGATGACATTCATCATTTATTCTGCAGCAATGGTAATGCCATAGTTAAGATGTGAGACCTTGCTTTGATAGGCATGGATCTCCTCCCTGCTGAAGACCTTCCATCTGAGAGCCTGTACCTCCTCCACGTGATACTGACTTGTATCCCTGTGAGAACGTACAATGCTTGCACACAGCTCTTCTAAACACACACACACACACACATAAAGAGAGAAAAAGAGAGAAAGAGAGAGAGAGAGAGATCAGAATTCAACTTAAAGTCAGTCTGACTACAAAATTGGCCTTTTTATGTAGTTAGATCATGTTTCTGGTCATATTAAGCATGATGAAAATCATTTAAAAGTCAAATTCAGAAGGAAATTTTTTTTTTAATTTACAGGGTTGCAGTACATTATTTACATTGACTTTGAGCATGAAAGAATCCCCCACACCGTTAATAGCTTTTCTAAAATCAGGGGTTCTTATGGGCACTGTGAACTGCCTATGACCACTTAACAACCCAATATTTTGCTATGAGTATGAATATGTTAGTACTCATGTAATGTAATAGTCATAAAACCTTTCTCTCTTTCTTGCTCTCTGCCTTTACCTATGTGCATTGAGGTAGGGTAGGGACAGAATGAGCTTTCAAGGTCAAAAGTTCGTAATCCCATTTCACTCCCGGGCATGCTCAGCATAGCCTCCGGAGTGGATCGCCTAGAGTCAAAGCCTGGAAACAAGGAACAGAGAGAGAAAACAGATAGATAAGTTGTTTATGTCCAGCAAAAAATTAAGCTAGGGAAATCAGTCTCTGGATGAAACCTCACCTCGCCCTGCTGAAAAGCTGCTGCTGTTTCCAGTCCTCTGGGCACTCCTGCAGGCCAGCGCTGCAGCCTGGACCTCACCTGCGGCACAGTCCAGATAGGGGTGCACTTCTGGTGGGCAGCTGGGGAGCTCCTGGTCTAGGGGGTAGGAGTAGGCTGAACCCAGTGGCTGAATTAGATGGGGTGAGCGGCCTCTTGGCTCTTTGCTGGGCCGGTACGCTGGTAGAGGCGGAGGCTCTGTCTGGCTGGCCTGGAGACGCTGCTGCTGCTGCCGGTGTCTCTCCACCTCCGCAAACAGGGAGTCTCGCTGACGCTTGGACATGCGGCCGAACTTCACCGCTAAACAAGAGAGAGCGCAGTTACTCAAACAGCACTGCTGCCTCAGTGCTGTCTGTAGTACTATGCAACGGTCTTAGGCCAGCCAAGCAAACTGATTACAGATGATGATAGTAATGATGGATGGGATTTTTAAGTGTAAATGAATATTAATTCAACAATTTTTGCTCCTGGGCTCCCCCATTTGTCAGAAAGTGTAATTAGCACTTTGAGCCAGGACGCATTTCTAGGCAGGCGGAGAATCGTCATATAGTGCACATGTAGCGCAGCAGCTGGCATGTCAAGCCATGGGCAGCAACAATAGGATTTTTAAAGATGTTTTAAGGCAAAACATTTTACATACTGTTGCTTTAAAGCATTCAACCTTTCCAGTCCTAATTCCTTTCATGGATGTTTAGGGAGATTTTCCTGTCCACTATCCTGACTCATACCTTGCCTGAGGCTTGTTCATCATTTGCTTGAGATCCAGCAGGGAACTGGACCTTGGATGCCTGAGACTGTGAGAAGATTAGCACTCTGTATGCCTGTGTTATGTCTTGTTTCTGAACACCATGGCACCCAAATGCTGATTGTTCCTTGAAGCTTTTGTTGTGACTGAGATAAGGACTTGCTTATGCACAAATTCTTCTTGGGGTCATGCCAGGATAACTGAAGGTTGTGGAACTGGGTATAAAGGTATATGCAATCTGTTCATAATAAACCAGCAAATGTATTGGGGATTATATAGTCTTCTTCACACTTGGTCTTGTTTCCTTCTACAAAAAAAATATCAAGTGTTCATACACCACATTTCTCTAGTTGTTTTAGAAGATGTCAGGAGAATATTTTTGTCATTTTTAATTTTTCACATCATTTGTAGAACACCCAAGGTCCTGAACTAAGCTAAATGTCAAATCAAATCAAGAGGCTTTATTGTCATTTTTACTATATCACGTGCTTTATGGAGAACACTCACAACAAGTTCTGTTACAAAAGCTAGCAGATGCCTGTACTGATTTGCATCTTGCTACGTAATGGGGGAGAGGGAGGGCCGTCCTTGCCAACCAGAGAGAGCTAGGCCAGTTTGCCGTCTGGGATTCCTGGCCATGGATGGTTGTGGCATCCCTGGGAACAGGACTGGATGATGGATGACATGGCCAATGCTTAAACAGCTACAACACTAATATGTTCAACTCTCTTTTAAGAAATCATTGTAATGGCAGTAGAAAACATGTAAATGTGTTGGGTAAATTAAAAGCGTCCATATGTTTACCATATGAAAGGACAGTTTGGCTTTACCTTATGTAGGCCCTTTAAACTAATGCTGAAAATTTTATTATTATATTGTTATCAGTTCATGTCTAGTCTGATCTAAACAGACATTTGGGCTTTGTTTGGATCAGGTTCACTTTCTGGGCTGCCATCAGCACTAGATTTCATCACATTTTATATTTTACACAACTTCTATTACAGTTCAGCTCATTTGTGAATATAATAAGCTCATACAGTGAGTGCTTGACTCTCATTCTCTCTCTCTCTCTCTCTCTCTCTCTCTCTCTCTCTCTCTTTTTCTCTCACCATCCCGACTCATTCCCTGGGCGACACATTTCTTGAGGCGGCAGCTCTGGCAGCGGTTCCTGCTGGCACGGTCAATGGGGCAGTTACTCTGCCTAGAGCAAGAATACTGCACACTGGAGGACTGACTCCTCCGGAAAAAGCCCTATAGACAGAGAGAGAGAGAGAGAGAGAGAGAGAGAGAGAGAGAGAGAGAGAGAGAGAGAGAGAGAGAGGCGAGATAGGAGTGAGGAAGAGAAAGAATAAAGCACAATCACTCAAATGGAATTCAATTCACTTACAAGCCTGAGTGTGATTAGTTTAGTTCCTGTTCTCACCTTGCAGCCCTCGCAGGTGATGACTCCATAGTGAACGCCTGATGATTTGTCTCCACAGATCTTACAGGGGATCACCTCGATCTGAGCTGTACACACACACACACACACACACACACACACACACACACACAAACCTCATTAACCATTGTTGTACATGAGAACAGCTAATTTAGTGGCTTTAAAATTACATTCCTGGGGGAGGCATTTGGAGTGATGTGAATGTAAGAATGACAACTACTCTCAGCACTTTTAAAAATAAAGATACTTCAAATTATTCTTTGAGTGATACCATAGTGGAAATGGTGAGGGATATGATGCAGGATGGCCCAGCTGGCTCAGCATGACGGTTCAGCTAAATATATGTGATAGCAGCCCAAAAACCAAGCAGGGAGATCGTTCAAGGATGTGTGTGCCTGTGTGTGTGTGTTGTGGTGTTGGGAGGGGGTGCGGGTGTGCATGCGTTTCTGTGTGGTCGATATTTCAGTAAATCTAACCTGCTGACTTCTTGGAACTCAAATGTGTGTATGTGGCTATCTAGTGTTCACACACACTGTCCTGTAACCAAAGAACCAGACCCCACATTTCTCACTCATACCATGTCATGCCATGTGCACACACACACTTCCACACAGGCTATAAGAGAAACAGCTGAAAAATGAAAAATAAAAAAAGGCAACGACAGCTATAGCTGGCCATCATTCATCAGTGGATGACGAAGTGTGTTGTATCTTGGTAATAAAGAAGAACTGTAAATAAAAAAGCTGAACCCATAGGACAGAGTGGGGCACAACACTAACAACCTGCATAACTCTACTACAAATGAGTAGCAGTGCAAACAAGGCCAGGTGTAACAGCCTCTAGAAATCAATGCAAGCACAAGCAATTTAATACAGCTCTATTTTTTTTAACTATGCTGAGCCAGACAACAGCTTGCAAACCTAAATACATACAGATATCTGCATGAAAATGAATATGACCAGTGAAAAAGGCAGAGACACATTTATGGCACATTCATTTTGATCACATATCGATAGAGATAATATCAGCACCAGAAAACATATTCAAAACAGTTCTCCTTGGACCAATAAAACTGCTCGAAATTACTGGAATAAGCTCTTCCATTCTATACGAAGAACATTTATGCCCTCTCCTGTAAAGTCGCCGTTTTGGTGATCCGTGTTTTTCATTGGACATTTTTTATTAATTTTATTAAAATGGCATCCAGAGGATGATGAATCTGTAAAGCTGTATCTGAAAACTGTACATCTATGCATCTTGTAAAATGAAATCTTTAATAGATATAATAGAGATCACATGATCATTACCACTGCCATCTGCCCTTTTGGATTGATGATGTAATACGTCGGGGTAACAAATATTAATTAAGACAGTGATTGTTCAGCAACACAGTAAAGGTTCAGGAAATACTCCTCTGTTAGTTTGGAATAAGTATTGCGAGGCATGTGGTTTACAATTATGTTCGTATACCTGCCCCCTGTTTTGGACACCATGCATTAAATATTTGTATCTTTTTTTTATATATTTATTTATATTTGTATGACTTTTATTATATAAGTCATTTTGGAGCATTTCTGTTGGTTCATACTTCATGTTTTGGATTTTGACACAATGTACAGAACTACTGCCAGATTCACACTGTGGTGTGAAAAAAAAGAGAAAACAGCAAAAATGGAGATACAAGGTTTTTGGCATGACAGAGACGATTTGGTCTTCCCTTTTTTTATTTTAGTGATAACACTGTGTTAAATCTAACGCCATGGTGTGGAGGCTGTAGTTTATCTTGTACTACTGTGTTTATCTGCTGCAGGGTGACTCAGCTTGCTGTGAGCATTGCTATAAGAATACAAGAAGTTGACCAAAGTCATATGAAAGTATGTTCTACATAAACTCCATTACAGAGTACATTTTACCCTACTTATGGTTGTGTTGTGCTGGCCACTGAATTAAAAGCTGGTCATCAACAAAAAAGGCAATTACTACCTAGAAGTGATTGAATTTAGCACTTAGCTAAGCACTTAGCTTAGTTACAGAATCATGACTACAATCCATTGCAGTCAGTCAGTAGTAATTGTTTCCCCTGAGGTCAGCTGGGAGCTCTTCTATAACCACATGAGAGGGGCAGATTTTCATGTAGTGATGTGCTGTGCACAGTTTATTGTTCCTGAGAAATGCCACTACCGCTTCTCGGCCGCAGAAGAAAAGTATGTGTCGTTAATGAGTAGAGACACGTGATCGGTTTTGAGATCCAGATCAAATCTAACAAATCAAACTAATCATTCAGGTATACAGCACCTGAATATACAATATATATGGACAAAAGTATTAAGACACCTGCTCATTCATTGTTTCTTCTGAAATCAAGGGTAAGAGAGAGTTTAGTGAGATCAGGATGTTTGATGGTCACCACCATACCTCATCCCCAACTCCCCAACTTATTCCAAAAGCATTGGATGAAGCACCATCATTCCGGAGAACGAAAGAGATTTTTACAGCATGAAAAAGTAAATATTATTGATAAATTCGTTCAATACCATGCTTTCATCCTTATTATTTTTCACATATGCCAAAAAATCCTAACAAATTTTCCATAAACAACGGCATTTGTCTTTTCTCAATGATCTTTGTTTTATTATTATGTACAAATGAAAGATGAGCTGTTAAAGGATTTAAACACAATATTGCTTGTGTTTAAATGCAAATGCATTTTATGGATCTTTTTTGTTTATTTGAATGCATTTTTAATTATGAGAATTTTGTTGTTTGAACTAAGATTTCATTTAAAAAAACAGAAATGAATTCACTCCACACAATTGGCTTTTATTAACATTCACTGCTAGCATTAGTCAATTCTAGCACCCCCCCCCCCAGCACCCCCCCCCCCTCCCCAATCACCACCTCCACCACCACCAAACTTCTTTTTTCTTTTTTAGTGTTCAGTTATCTCTGAGGATTCCTGCCTTCAAAACAATAGAAACACTCTATCCTGAAAGTCTAGACTCTCACACTCCTGCAAGTAACCTGAAGCTCCTCTGCTACTGGGCTTAATTTTAGGTGTTTCTACAGTTTGCAAACACTGAAATAGTCTGCACAACCTGAAACAAGTCATATTAGCCTGACCTTTTACAACAGAGAATTAAAGTTTCCTCTCACCAGTTTTCCCACCAGGGCCATCAAAGGCTCTGCCGTGCTAAGGGGACCGAGTGTGACAGGGGCATTTCTCACCCAAAGACAAAAACATCAAAAACGTCAAAAAATACAGAGATCGAAAAAAGACGCAGAGACAGACGGAGAGAGAGAGAGATAGAGAGAGAGAGTGGGGGAATATTCGACAGAGTGAGGAGGTGGACTTGAAGGTGTCAACCTCAGAGGCTTTTTAAGTGGTTTACTGGCTTTTCTTTCACTCTGACTATCCCTCTTTCATGCGTTCTCTTACTTTTTCCTTCCCTTTCTCTGTCTCTCTCACAAAAGATGTGCCTGCCAGTAAGAAAGTCTTTTATCTCTGTTTTTCGCTGCCAGGAATGTCCTTCCCCCTCTCCCACAGCCCTCTCTCCTCAATCACAATTATTTACCCCCTTCTCTCTCTTTCTCTCACCCCCTCTCTCCACCTTGCCTTCCTCCTCTCCAATATCGCCACTCATGCAATCACACAAGCTCATAAAAGCATGTCCTCAGGTGGTCGATCAACACTATAGTAGGCCACAATTCCTTGTATGTAGAATCAAGTGCAGCGAAATCAATTCACCACTAATCACAGGGGCTCTGCTATTGTGTCAGATAATGTATGTGTTTCTGTGTCAGTGTGTTTATGTCAGTGTGTCAGCTCTTGTGTGTGCCCTGGTTTTGGGCACAGAAAGGAACTCCAGAAAGCTCTTCATATCCGCAGCATATACAGTGTGATTAAAAAGGGTGAGTGTGTGTGTGGGTGTGGGGGTTGGAGAGCGTATGGTAAAGGTGGATGTCTTTCATACATTATAGCAGTGTGCTGCAAATATCTTTAGGCATGTGAATAATGTGAAATGACATGGGTTGTAGATGGGTTTTTCTAGATCACCAAGCAGCTTGTACCTGTGTGTATGTAGGTAGTTAGGTGTGTGTGTGTGTGCTGGGGGCACACAGCAGTTGTGGGCCAGGTGAATTTCCTGTTGTTTGATGTTGACAATAACAAGTAAGCAAACCACAGAAAGCCCATCAGCTCTTTCTCAGATGGCTTTCTCCTCTACTCTGGTTAGCATATCATCCAACAAAATTCTTGAACCTCGGCTACTTTGGAGAATTTTATTTAATGGTCAGTCCCCTTTTAACACCAAAACCTGTGTGGCCTCATGAAGATGAGAGAAAGTCCGAGAGCACCAAAGAATGAAGAAGAGCCAGGCCTGAGCTTCTAATAGCTAGAGGAGAATTCCACTGATTTTTATTTTTTTCATGTTATGGCATATTTAATTGTAAACCCAGTCATTCAGACTGTTTTGATGTGAAATGCTACAATATAGAGCAACCTAATGCCTCTAAAATTTACCTGATAGAAAGCACTGTGACAAATATGTTCTAACTGTTCTGTGATAGTTAGCTCATAAGGTTTCAGGCCCTATGTTACAACAGATCCATTTCAAATATTATTATTGAATGTAAAGCTTCATTATTTCTCTCCAGTCCTATCTTCATCAGACCTTCTTTAGATATATACTCCATCTCGTCCTTTAGAAAAACCCATGTACAACCCATGTCATTTCACGTTATTCACATGCCTAAAGATATTTGCAGCACACTTTTCATCAGACGTTCTTTAGATATATACTCCATCTCGTCCTTTGCTGCCTTCACTGGCAAGTTGTTTAGTACTACCAGCCCCCAATCTTAGTACGGTGGGTTCCAGAGCCATTTCCTATACTGCAACACACTTCCTCCTCATATCCATTAACCGGAATCCAGAACTGCTCTTAAAACACATCTTTTAAACTAAGCTTATTCACTCTAATTGCTTTTAATTAGTTAAGTATAGTGATGTTTTATGTTATTGCTGCTATTAATGTCTAAAATGTTGGTGCTGCTTTAATATGCAGGGCACAGTAAAGCCAACAGTCCTTAACGAAAGCTTTTTTCCACATTTGCCCTTCATTTTATTGCTGGTCAGTCAGGACAGTAAATAAAATGGCTATGTTTGCGTTTCAGACATCGTGACCCCTGGGTCCTACCATTACCAGTGTAAAGAAAGTTAGTAAGTTTCTCTACAATAAACTAAAGTAAGTAAACTTGACTTTGTTTACATCCTAACCTTTGAATTATGCAGACAATTTTAATCAGCCAGACAAAGTACTACCTAATCAGGAAAAACTTGGGCCACAAAATCGACTGATTACTATTTGAGACGGCCAGCGAACCAAAGAGTGGGCTGGTTGCCCAAGGAGATATTCAAAGCTTCCTGCTAACTATGCTGAAATTCCATTACACCTTACTCTCCAAGCTTTCTTCTAAAGGCTAGTTACGTGAGAAGCAAGTACAAAGGAAATACCTTTCACTCACACACACAAACACACACACACACACACACACTGTTAGTCTGTGGTGTTTTCCTTTCACAGGATGTAGACCTGCAGACTGGTTTTCACATATTGAGACACACTCCACTGTTTCTTTTGGCTTGTGAGTAATAAGGATCTCCACCTGATCAGAGGCTTATCTGTAATTTCAGTTCAGGCATCAAATACTACTCTTAAAAATCACTCAATAATCAACCAAGGGTGTTGCAATAGACCTTAGAAGACCATTGTCATTTTATAGTCAGACGCATGTCCACATTAGAAACTTGAGTGTAAAATGTTTCTCTATTAAGAACACTGAATAGACTTTGTCCTCTCAACATTTTCCAGTGAACGTCAGCAGTTCCTTTGAATCTTGACATCACTGCAAAGTTATATATGGACATCGATCAACCTACAAATTCTTCTTTCCAAATACCAACAACACTTAAGCATTAGGAAAAATCCCATTTCACTGAACTGTGAGTCTGACTAGTAAGAACTCTTATTTCAATAATTGCAATAATTAGTGTTGCATGATATTGAAAAAAAAACAGACATTGTAACATATTTTATTCTGTGATACATACTGTGATCGTTAAGATTTAACCAGCAGTCAATGATGCAACATGTTAGGGTGTTAATAATATACTCCATGCATCCCATATTGTAGTAAAATAAATAATATTTAGCAAATATAATCATGGATATAAAAAATGAGAGCAGTGTAAATTTTCCTTTTGTTTGATTTCATTTGCCTTATGTGACACTGCACGTTCTGCAATGGCTATTGTGTATGCTTATGAGTCATCAGAATAACACAATAATATTAGTCCCGTGACTAGTAAACGAGTAACTGCAGATCTCCATACTACCTCCATACTATTCTCCATAACTCCATTACCAGTAAAAAAATTGTACAAATTCATGTAAATCAAGGGTCAAAAATCTGATATTATTACTAGTAAAAACTGAGTTTCTACTTGTATCACTGGTGTTGTTTTAGGCTAAAATGACTTGCTATACAAAAGCACACATTTGAGGGTGAAATATGAATCGGCCAATCATAACTGAATTTCAGGCTGAAGTCCATGTATTCAAATTCTTTACTTCATAAAAATATGTGGCATATTTAATTAATGGTAAACAAGCAAACAAACTGATCCACACACACGCACTCACTAACGCACAGACACACACACTCACGTACACACACACAAATGCAGACACAGCAGCAGCCCCACTTCGAAACAAAGCGTTTACCTAGCATTCTAATTCTGCCTCAACACCCCACTGAAACCACATGCTGATAAAGAGCAAATATTATCTCTCGGCTTTCCATCTCTCCTCCATCTCTCTATCCACCTCAACCACATGCTGATATGTACAAAATGCTGTCACGTTTCTCTTTTTCTGCCCTCATTCCTTATCTCGCCCCTTTTCTGTGTCTATTGTGCTATCTGTCCATGCTAACCACTCACAGAGGTAGAGGCATATAGACGCTGCAGTGTACAAACACAAATGAAACTAATGCTGGCCGAGCTTCATCAGATATGATGAGATAATGGCCCAGCACACATAACTTAAGAGAGATGTGCTAAATCAGAAATTAGACTGAAACTGAACATATGGGAGCACTGCACAACATGATGCATGATGGATATTAACACATTATGTACACATTATATACATATATTCTGTCTCATACATTTTAAAGGCTACCAATAGAATACACATAGTTCTGGCAATGTTATGTGAATCACAGACACATAGAGTAGTAATCATCACTGTCACACAAAAACTTTGTATCTCATAGGTAGAATCTGGCAGTTGTTCTTTACATTATATCAAACGTTCATTATGAATGCATCAACAGAAATGCTCCAAAATCGATTGGAATAAAATCTCTTTACATTGACGTGTATTAAAAGTTAAGGTTTTTTCCCTCTCTTGTAAAGTTACCATTTTTGCATGACAGCGACAATGTGTTTTGTCTTCAATGCTGCACTAAAGCAGCCATATACATGAATCCATCTGTGCAATCTGAGCCGATAAAGCTTCTTTATCTTTCATAAAACAGCCAAACCTAACACAATTGCCATAAAAGGGTCAAACTGACCTCAGTAAGGCAGCCTTAACAATTCAAATTTCTTACCTCAATTTTATTCGATTATATCTTTGTAGTTCTGCTCACTTACAGAAACAAAGATATGATCAGATGTTTGCCCTATTACCGTAAGTCAGACGGAAGCAGTGATACAGCAATGTAACCCACTGATACAGCAACGTAACCCACACTGACGTTCCATTTAAAAGGAAAAAAAAAAAACTAAACTGATTTGTATCTGCGCTTTCTACAACCAGTTCGATTTGTGTTTTGTGCTTAAATTACAAATTAAATAAGGACAACTGGTTTCACACAGAAGATTATTCAAGAAATACAATATATGTTAAAATGTTTGTGGACATTACTTCTAATTAATGCATTCAGCTAGTTTAAGTTGCACCCATTGATGACACAGATGGCAAATGCTTACGTACAGCTTGTCTAGACCTTGTAGAGTACTGCCAATAGAATAGGACTCTCTGGAGTAGATAAACGTTAACCTTTTGGCAACATTTCTAATGCCAAATGAGTGACTAAAAGGGTCTAAAGCCACTCAGCATTGAGCTGTGGAGCAGTGGAACTGTGTTCTCTGGAATGATGGTACTCCATCTAATACTTTTGCGGGAGTTGGGGATTAGGTGGTCTCACTAATGCTCTTATTGCTGGATGCAATCAGATCCTCACAGCAATCATCACAATTTAACAGAAAGCCAGAAAATAGTTACTCCAACAGAAGCAGGAAAATCTCTTTTTAAATGTATAAGCAAGTGTCCCAATACTTTAGTCCCTATAGTGTATATGCAGATTAAATGGTTTATTGCTCAGAACACCAGAAGAAAGAAAGCATATCAGTGCTGTAACAAAAAAGCCTTGTGTCTCCGAAATTGCAGATGTACAAGTGAAGGTAAGAAACCCTTAACGTCCAATGGAACTACATCCACACTAGATTCACATTATGTCAACAAGTGAAAACAGCAGACATGGAGATACAAGATTTTGTGCAACTACGCACAGAGAAAAACAACATTTATATTTCATTTATTTTTTCACATACATAGACAAGTTTAGTCATGTAGTCCAGTAGTTATTCCAGTATTTGGACCCAAATGTCATAGGCATGTATATTGCTTTACTGTTACCATCATCCATCTTGTAAGACTGTCAGCATTCAAGGACCAAACTGAATTTACGTTAATGCCGTTTTTATGACAATGGTTCTCAAAGCTAAGGCACCAAGTGGTTTTGAAGGTTGCTAACATCTAATTTTCCAAGAAAATTGACTCAAAACGTTCCCTGTGGACAAAATGTATGAAAATCCTGGTAATACCACACAACACACACAAATGCACAGGCATTACACAGTTACACTAGGCCAAGGAGATTTCCCAAGACAGCGCCTAAAGCAACTGTCATGACAGATAGTACCAAAGCAGCTCAACGTTTATAAGCAAATGCAGAGTAAAATGTACCATGGACTTTTTTTATGTAGTTAAACATGTTCCAGGAAAATGTAATATTACTCACTTTCTTGTTTTATCATCTGTACATTTTTACAGCAATCAGAATGCACCCTGAAGACTCACACCAACAATGTCTTTCAACCATTTCATCATACTATTGAGAGTGCAGCCTCTTAATAGTGTTTCATGTTCACCGTACACATTCAAAATTTAGGATTAGGATTTTATCTTTTTTTTTTTATCTACAGATTAATATGATTAATAATACAGATTAATATGATTATAATACAGATTAATATGATTAATATGATTATTATAGTATGCTATAATAAAGTATTTCCTATTCTAATATTTATTAAATTGTTGAAAGAAACATATGCAAAAAGCTGAAAATAAAGAATATATTATTAATATATAAATAAATAAATAAATAAATCTATCATTTTAAATATGCATTTTCTATCAATAGATTCATCAAAACCATACCAAGAATAATCAAGTCTAAAAAATGATTTATATAGAAAAAAGATTTGAAAACATGTTGCTCAAATACTTCTAAATGTACTCAGCAAAAACAAATCTGTTAGGTTGTGCCCCACTCTTCCCTGCTAATCAAGAGCACAGAGAATACACTTTTTTGTACTGTTCGCTGAGTACATCGTCATCCGTAAAAACTGCAGCACCAGCTCCAATGACTGATTTGTGTTTGTAGGAGCTCCATGATCGTATGTATGTATAGTGTGTAAGACCCAGTACAGTCTGTAGCGTTATTGATGTGGTTGGTTGCAGAAGTGGAAAATCACCCACCAAACTGCTACGAGATTAGTGGGTTAATATATTGTGTGACTTCGTCTCTCTGTAACCGTCCATCGTTTTTCCTGAAACCTCCGTCAGCAATTTACATGGTAAACACTTAAAAACCTCAAGGTTCCACGAACGGAAATCCTCCAGATGAATGTAAGTCCTCATCAAGGCAAAAAACAGAGAGAGAGAAAACTAGGCAAAGAAAGAGAGAATGCACAAAGTGATTTCAGCACGCTTACCAGAAAATCCACTGCAAAATATTTTTTTTACCGTTTTCTTTACGAGTCGTTTTGGGTGACCTTTAGTTTAATCTCAGTCTGTCTGATTTATCTATTGTATCCTGTCTGTTACACTTTCTCGTCTGCACTCTGTGTATTGTACTGTACTGCCTGCATTGTGTTGTACTGTCTGTATGCACTGTTCTGTGATGCATTTGTGTTTCTGTCTGCACTGTGTTGTGTGTTGCACCATAGTCCTGGAGGAACGTTGTTTCGTTTCACTGTGTTCTCTGTATGTAGTTGAAATGACAATAAAGCCTTTTGACTTGACTTGACTTGAAGGCCGTAATGTAAAGACTTTGATTCTTATTAGTTAATTATTGTAGAGTTTATGTTCTTTAAAAAATTATTTAAGTAGACATGAAACTAATTAACTAATTAAATATCCATCAAATATAAACCATACCAAAAGCCTGAAAAACTGTCAGTATAACAGTGATTAAAAATGTGTTAAACATTTTTTATAAGACATTTAAATAAAAAATAAATAAAAGCTGGCTGTAAAAAGATTACATTCTTCTGCAACACACACAAGTGATATTGAAAAAAGTAAAAATGAAACATGTGAAACATAGAAAACAGAGAAACAGAGAAAACAGAGTGGAAGAGTGTCGTAAAAGTGAAGGTTTGAAACATGAACATATAGAAAAAGAGCAGAGGATAGTAAAGGCCGGAAAAGAGGCATTCTTCTGTCTGGGGAGTCTGAGTGTGATGTGAGGGAGATGGGTTTAGTAAGCAGTGCTCAAAGGGATCAGAGGGCATTGAGCTTAATATCAGGATATTTTAAAGATATAGACAAATTCATTATTATTATTATAGACTCAAATATATACAGTGTGTTGTGAGCAGTTTCCTGTTAAGGGGTAGAGTTGGATGGATTTGTGATTTTATTTTATGATGAGCATGAAAAATAATGTCAAATAAAAGTATGCATGCACACCTGTGTATATCTAGAGACTAAACACAGCTGGTAAAGTTCTCTGTGGCAGTGTGTTCCTGATGTGAGGTGTGTGTGTCAGGGAGTGTGAGAATCTAGTGCAACAGTGCAAACACCTTATCCTGCAAACTGTGAATACACATGTCTAGCGCTGATCTGTCTAGAATACATACACATTTTTTTAGTAATGTGCTTTTCTATTTCTCACCTAAGCACTACACACAGCCAAAATGCAGAATCAATGCTGGGTAATCGTCCAAGAGGGGAGACAACTGAGAAGACTACTGACTGGGAAATGATTTAGCTGCATATTATATTTCATTGATTTCAATGATATATTTCACTAAATTATTACAGATTACAAATTTAAGTCACATTATTAAGTCAAAGTCAACGTGTACTTTATTGTCCTGTAGACTATACAGCAGGAGTGCATAGCTCAACGAGATTGCGTTTCTCCAGGCTCCAATGTGCAAGTTTAACACAAAAATATGGCACTAGACAAGTACACATATCAAATATACATAGGATAGAATTAACAAATAACATATATAAAAATACAATAAAAAAGAAATTATTGCACATACTAAAATTGCATTGTTACAGAGATTATTGCACTTGTTTATTAAAGGAGTAAATTAGCAAACCACAACGCTAATTGAAATTATCTACCTCACTGAACAACCAAATAATGTAATTGTTAGCAATGTTAGCCTTTTAGATCTGCTAAATTACAGATGCTCTAAACTGAACTTGGACCAAATGAAATCTGTAAATCTTTACTGGGCTTGATTCACTACATTTACAGGGGTGTAGATTTGGTTGGACAACTGGGGGGAACAACACTGATAGGCAGTGGTCTACATACTTCAAACTGGGTGAACATGAACATCTGTGTTCTATTGATCTATTGATCTTATGCTCTATGTGTCAGTAGTAAAAACTCTACTCTAAGCTATATTATCATCAGTAGTAAAAAAATCATATAATTTTCTTTCACTGAAATGTTTATTCTAGTCCGCGTGTTGCTATAAGTGCTTTAGCAAAATACTACCTGGACAGTGAAGAATGTGATAATAATATATTATACATATAATATATAGTAAGAAACCTTCCCGCAACACCTAACTGCACTACTGGGATAATAAATGAATCATAGCAAACACTTCATAAAGTAGCAAGCAGTAAGCAGTTCTGCAGTTCGACTCTGATGAACTGGCGTTAAGTGACGGTAAACCTGAAACTACAGAGAAAACATGCTGACACACTCAAACTTTCCCAGCTATTCCGTAATATCGTCCTTTGAATTTATCAGCATTTTGTCCAAAGGATATCTGGCTGTGGGACGCGTGTGGGCGGTAATGGAAAATGGGGGTGTTTTGCGGGCAAAAGGAATGTAACGATAGTAGTCATCTCTAAACTGTGTCCACAGCCAAGGCAAAGGTCATCTGAGCCCGAAAAGGTGGCCTCGGTTCCTCAGCGTGGGCTGCAAGCCACTTTTTTAAAAGAGACCCATTAATCTGTGGTGAATTTGAAATTGAAAACAACATTAAGCTTAAGCTAAGAAAATCCTATCTATGCCCATATACACACTTCGCATATACACATACGTGGCACTGCTGGTATGGCGTAGTTGCTACGATAGCTTACTGATAAACAAACTCTCAGCGTCTGTAAAATTGGACTATTATTACTGCTATTATTGTAAATACAATTAAGATGGCCTTAATAAAAGTGTGTTTGTCTGGTGTTTATCTGGTGTTAAAAAAGCTTTTTAGGGGGAAAAACACAAGCAAACCAAAAACTTTGATATGCATAATTAATATGGGTTTTTGCAATATTCCACATTATGAGGTTAAGATGAATTGTTTATAGAGATCATCCACATTGGTGGTAATTATTGTACCATTTAATGGTGTCCTGATGGTGACACCTTGCGAGAAGTCAGGTCTTGTCTAGTTAGGACGAAAGGACGAAACACTCAGACATAAAAAATAATCAGGTTTACGGCCAAAGCACACCCAGAAAACATCCTGCTACCAATGTTAGAATGTCCAGAATAACCATATGAACCTGAGAGAATGGAGTAGAGAACGTTCTGGATTCTCCCAACAATCAAACACAGCTGTGACACACCAATCAAATAAAGTGCTCTGGCCTGAAACGGCCCATTTAGTTGACACTAAGGTCTTACGGGTCTCCTCGTAATGGTATATTTTGT
Organism: Salminus brasiliensis; assembly: GCF_030463535.1. Taxonomy (NCBI): domain Eukaryota; kingdom Metazoa; phylum Chordata; class Actinopteri; order Characiformes; family Bryconidae; genus Salminus; species Salminus brasiliensis. The sequence continues at coordinate 15,744,289 of NC_132882.1, read as the reverse complement.
ATTCACGATCGCCATATTCGCCGCATTCGCTACGGACGCTGTAGGCAGCCTTTATTTACCATAGCAAGGGTACTTTCCACCACTTTCACCGCTGTGATTATAGCATTTAAATCAAAGAGACTACGCAGGCTGACTCCTGAGTTTCTAAAGTGAGGATGAAGGCAAACACAAACTATGTTGTGGCATATTTAAGGTTCAGGTATGTGTCAGAACAGATGCGAAAACCCCCTCTCATTCACTTCGCTAACGGAGGCTCCTATCCCACACCCACAGAACCACTCAAAACACTAAAGGCCTAGCGTTGCATGAGCACCAGTGTAGAAAGTTGTACACAATGAACAAGCTAAGGGAAAAAAACTGAACCGTTCACTATGATAAATTCTGGTGAATTCCAAACATTAAAGCACTCTGTGTGACAGCTTCAGACACCGTTCACACAAAATTCTCGTCCCTTTCATCTCGCATACACTCATTTTCTGCTTACGTACATTAAGGCCCCTAGATGCCTTTTCAAAAAAATGCAGCAGATTTTTGATTTCCTTTGTCATGCCAGCTTCCCACGAGCTCAGGGCTTGCTCAATTTAGTTCAAGAGTCCGATGACCGGACGTGTGCGCTATTAAAAACCTCATTCTTAAAAAACGAAGCAAAAGTAGGCTTGTGACAAAATGTAACATTTTTACGCAGCCACGCTTCCCCTGCAGAGCAGCATGCTGACAAACACTTTCACTAAAAATGTATGACTCTTAATTTAGGGGTTTCACTCACTCACAGATAATATGGCGGCGTGAGAGGCACACGACCAAAAAACATCCAATTTTTGGAAGTTAGAGGGTCAGGGGTTACTACCGAGTGGCGATTTTTTCATGATTTTTCAGGCTATAAAGTACAACAAACAGAAAAGCTGCACTCTTCAGAACCTGCTTCAGAATCTGATACATGGGCTACAACGGCAACAGCAGTTGGCAGGCCATGCCAGCAGTGAGGCATACAGAAATGTTGTTGTGATGTAAACAAGCATCTCTCTCACCCACCCACCCACTCAAACACACATACACACACACACACACAGACAGACATACACAAATATACACAAAACACACCAGTTCCTACCTCGCATCATCTTCACAGTACGCGTGAAGTCTCTCTCTCTGGCGAAGCTTTTTTTCAAAAATTCTGAATTTCTCTCACTGTCTGTTTCGCTATCTCTCTCCTTGATGGTACTGTTTAAGTGTGGGAGATCAGACAGAGATTAGGTGGTTTACTGTCGACGTGTGCGCGTATGCGTGTGAGTGCGGGTGTGCTTTTGAGAATGACACAGCGGGTGAGGGCCTGTCCCTTTCACACAAACTAACTATAGTAAGTCTATCTCTCTCTCTCTCTCTCTCTCTCTCTCTCTGTCTCTCTCTCTGCCACTGTCTCTCTCTCTGCCGCTTCCTCTCTTATTTGCACTCACACTTCTCCTCTGCACATCATTAGATCATTTTCTCCTCACTACCATATTTTCTCCATTGATACAAAAACACTATGCCAACATCATAGTCAGAGTCAATTAAAGGATACAGATTCGGTCAAGCATTATCTTATTCTCATGAAATTGAATGCTTTATACAGATTAAAAAATACATAAAAAAGGACGCCCTGGTCAAATTGATTTCTATTGAGAGTAAAATATGACTTAAAGTAATGCTGATACACTTCTTTAATATTTTAGCAAGAATTCTTTTAATTTCCATCTCTGACTGTTTTAAAATAACAAAAATAAATAAATAAAATGGCCTCAAGCAAAAGTCTATGCCCCCTACATGGTACTTAGAAACAACACGTCAGCTTGTAAAGGCTTTTAGAGCATTCTGGTTCTTGTTTGAGGGATTTCCACCGATTCTTCCTTGTGCCTTGTGCCTCTTGAAGAAGTCTATTGTGGGTTTTAAGATGTGTTAAGGGTCATCATCCTCCTTAAGAGGCCATCCCCTTTTTATCTACAGATTTTGTCTACAGACAGTGATGTGTTTACTTCCTCAATTTCACAAACATCTGAATCCATTCTTTCCTAAACCAGTAAAATGTTCCCTGTGCCATTGATCCACACACATGTTTAACAGCTGGAAAAGTGTTCTTTAATGAAAGTCTGTACCCTTTTTTCTCCACACATATCTTTGCTCATTTTGGCCAGAAAATTCTAATTTGACTTAATCGGCCCACAGTTCTGCTTCACAAAATTCAACAGGTTTGTTTGGATGTTCCTTTGAAAACCTCTGACTACAGTCATATTTGTGCAGATGTCACTGCACAGTAGAAAAGTGCACCACCCTTCTAGAGTGTATTAAACCTTCCTGAATGTCTTTTGCAGTGAAACAGGTGTTTGAAACAGACTTTGTGAGCATCCATTACTTGAGTTGTCTCATTTTTCTATAGCTAATGATTGTTTAGATAAGTTTTGGACAAGGAGTCAGAGTATTTATAAAGCTTTGACAAGTGCACTACCCAGCCTTTCCTAAGGAGGACAGTAAACAAACCATAGCCACAACAAACTATTTAGGTCTGAACCTTGGTACTAGTTACCCAAGCTTAAATCTCGTGGGTTGCCCAAACTTTTGCAAAACAAAAAAAACAACAACACACAAATCTTCCTTACAACATAGAAAAGAATGTTTCCTCTTCATTTTATGTTTTTTAGAGATCAGTTATCTTCTATTTACTCATCTATTTTGAATATTCAACAGTATCATGTATTTACTGATGCATGAGATTATTTTTATTGGCTAATGTAATCTTTTCATAATCTGATCTAATGTTGCTATATATATTTTAGCTAAATCCTGTGCTCACCTAAAGTCGCACAAGTCACTCTTAAAAAGGCTATGGCCCGCTGATTGGCAGAAAGTGTTACTACAAACTTCTATGACCAGAGAATAGCCCCGCCAGTTTGTACAGAAGTCCCTGTAGTTGAGTAATGTGCCTTAGTGTGTAATAAGCCCTGGAGTGTTAAGGGGTTAACATGTTTATAAATGTGGCTTGCAGATCTCATCCATATCATCCCAGGCTGTTTCCCAGGCTGTCTACAATTTTCTGCAACTCTTCACCAGGGGTGGCTATTAACCAGTGCATGTGAGCATGTGAGATGTGAGTGCATTTGAATGGCTGACCACAACTGTGCCTCTCCACCATTTTTTAAAACACACTTCAGAAAACTCATTTCAAAACTATCTTTAAAAAAATAATAATAAATACATAAAATAAAAGTGTTTCACTGACATGAAGTAGTGCATCCATAACCATTTTATTTAAAATTTTCTGTGTTCATGTTGGAGGCCTAAACACTTCAGGTATTTGGTTCCTATAATCTGTGGTGTGAACACGTTTCTAAGCCACTGTGTAGCTGAAGCTCAGTGCATTTCACATCAGACCCCTCAGGTTTGTTCTGCCCCTGGACTGCATCACTCCTCACATTACTGAACTTTAGCATCACAAAACCAGATGAACAGCATGTGCTAATGGAGGTGCTAAGAAGCTCTGTCCCACACATTTTGGCCAATTCTACTTCTTACTGAACTGCAGTAATAATAATAATAATAATAATAATAACAATTATTATTATTATTATTATTATTATTATTATGATTAATTATTATTTTCTAACCAAGAAAAGATGCAGTATTATTCCTGCAGTGTTATACATAGTACCTGAAGTTTAGGCTAGTCTATCAGCCTTACTGCTTCATCCTCTACTATCCATTTCTCTCTTGCTCTCTCTCACTGTGTCTCTGTCATAACCTTCAGAGCAAAGCACTGATGATTATCAAATAATTACAATGCATTACCCCAAGTGGAAATAACCACAAGCCACTGAAAACAGACTTGAGATGGAAGATTTTAGGGCCCTTCTAAAAATGTTTTCAGAGCAGGGCTTGGCTTTGGAGCATTCTTGGTTAATTAAGGGTTATTGTTCATTAAAAACAGGCTTTGAGTGTCAACAATTTATGACTGAATGGATGCATAAACTGACGCGATCTGCAATATTTGTAAAGTATTACATAGAGACACTAAGAGCAAAATAACAGATAAACTGTATGTGTGTGTGCGTGTGTGTGTGTGTGTGTGTGTGTGTGTGTGCGTGTGTGTGTGGCAGCTTACACAATGTGCAGGTGTAATAAAGACCCGCGCAAGTTCTGAACGGCAACCTAACAAAAATACACTCAGATGTTATCTAGACTCAGGTGGTGCAAACACACACACATACAAAAAACACACACACACCCCTAGAAAGAGAGAAATAGAATGTGTGTGTGTGTGTGTGTGTGTGTGTGTGTGTGTGTGTGTGTGGTAAACAATGCCATCTCTACGCTCACTTAAAAACATAGCTCCTGGGCCTGGAGTAAAAATATATATGGAGGCAGGTGCAGAATGCTGTGGATGTGTGGCAGGTGTAGCTGTGCACTGCTACACTGCTACAAGCCCACCTCCGTAACCACGGTAGCACGGCTGCCCGATATGCACATATCACTTACTCACACTCCATGGGCACATTTGCACATGTATGCTCCTGCACACACACACACACACACACACACACACACACAATGCATTGTGATATTACAATAGAAAAACAGGTAACTTTTAACTTGAACCATGTTACATAACACTGGCATAAGAATGCTATTAGCATGTCATGACCGATTAAGTCCAGTAACATAACACTGTCACAATACTAATACTGGTAACTGTTGTGCCAAAACTAAAATGTTTTATGTCATGACTTTAAACGGTAATAATGGTAAACCTGATTGTTACATTACTGGACCTAATACAACATGACTGCTTAATACAGCTACAGCATGTGACATCTGCCATAATGCAACCCAGCAGAACCAGGAGCAGCTCTAAGGCCACTGGAAATCAAGGACAGTATGACACCATGGATTTTACTGGGAGCGGCATGCAAATCTAGAGACTTAACTCATGCACATTCATATTATTTCATATGATTCCATGCTCAGCTGTTCTTTGTGTGCATTAGTACTAGTGCACAACCTGTCTTATGCAAAGGTTTGGGAATCCTTGGACACATTTTGAGAAGTAATAAGCACAGCCTCAATATGGCCTCTACAAAGGTTTGGACACGCTAAGCATTGCAAAGATCTCAAGATCTCAGATCTTGATTAGCAAAGCAAGCCTGAGGTCACCAACTATAATTAGGGCCTGTCAGCTGAATCAAATTTCCAAAATTTATACATTTTCTGATTCTTCAGATATTGCATTAACACTGATCGAACACTGCTTCCATGATGCTCACATCTTCAGAGTAATCAATACCTATAAGGCAGGTAGTTCAGGGGACCAGTAGAGGTCAAGAAGAAATCTGGAAGAACCAAGAACGAGGAGGAAACCTTTCTGGAATCCTCATCACAAAACTCAACATTTGAATGATGCTTTGAGGACTGATGAAGTCAGAATAGAATTCTTTAAATTTGTAGAAAATAAATTAATTACATTTCATGAAAAGAACACCCTGCCTACTGTGAAGCATGGGGGTGGGTCTATCAAGTTTAAGGCTTGTGTTGCCACCAGTGGCATTAGCAACACTGCACAGGTGAGGAGAAAAGTGGATTTCACATAATACCAGCAAATCTTGGATACAACGATTAATGTATTTGTTAAAAGGCTGGAGCTAAACATGGATAGCTTCAACAGGTTAATGATCTGGGTTAGGGTTCTAAAACATACCTCTGAATCCACTAATTAATACCTTATGAGACACAAACTAAAGCTTTTGGAATGGGCAAAAGCTTTCCAAACATCATAGAGGATTTGTTGACAGACCTTAAACTAAGAGTCCTTCTGCAAAGAAAAGTGGTACAAAAATCCAACTACTGGAATGTTTTAGATTTATAGGCTGGCTACAAAAAAAACACCATGTGCAAGTCATGAAACTGCTGAAGAGGCAACATTAATGGTTTTATTTGTATTCTTCAAGTTTCAAAAGACAAAGTAACTGTGTATTGGGTTGTGCTGACAATATTGTTTTTATGTTTAATTAAGCTACTATTAGTTTACTAGTAAATGCATAAGAATGTACATTAGTAACAGCATACATGTGATAATGTGAGAATCTGTACTCACTCAAATGTGTCTTCTTGGGTAGTTGGTTTCCTAAACAGGGAGAAATACGTGAATTATTTCATAGATTTTTATTAATATACACACACATGGAGCAGATAAACATGAACCTAACGGCACCATGCCTAATGCCAGGCGTGGACTAGAGGGGTATAGCCCCCCAGCATTGAGCTGTGGAGCAGTGGAACTGTGTTCTCTGGAATGATGGCTGGTGTTTGTGATGAGTTGGGGAGTTGAAGATAATGTGGGGTGGTGGTCATCTAACATTCTGACACCACTAACACTTTTGTCACGGAATGCAATCAAAGCCTCACAGCAATGCTCTAAAATCTATTAGAAAGTAGAGTTTACTAACTTCCAGTATAGACATTTAAAAACGTGGTTACTTTCTCTCCCTGGGAAAATACACACAAGAACCTTTTCTCTTTCACATATACAGAGACGCACACTGGTTAAGCAGTGATAGTAAAAAGCCCCTCACTGCCCCCACACACACACACACACACCAGCTCTGATCTCCACTGTCTGACGTTTGACCACACTTTGAGCAAGTTGAGATTTGGTGCTGGATTGGCCGTTTCCGAAGTGTATTTTTAGATGTGTGTTTGCATGTCTGAACATACAAGGCAGGTAAGATAACAATCACTGGGCAGTGGGCTGCATAACTCACTGAGTCTCTCTCTCTCTTTTTGTCTCTCTCTCTCACTTTTTGTCTCTCTCTCTCTCTCTCACGCTCTCACCGCCTAACACTGCATCTTTGAAGGGCTGTGTGGCTTTTTGAAAAAAAAAAAGAGCAATGATTTTGCCTATGTAGCGGAATACGCACAAATAGGTAAGTGGCAACTTGCAGATGCATTCGGAAACAAACTCAGAGAACAGGCTGTTTCACAATCATTTACTCTTAACAATCTCATTGTTAAAGCTTAGATCTCAAATGGCTGTGCCTAGCAAGCCTGCGTTTGCAATGGCAAAGCCATTTCTGCAAACAATGGACATGTAAGCCCCATGCAAGTGGGGCAGTTTGCATGTGCATGTGTGCAGGTGGGTTCATCTCTTGGTCATTGATTAAGGGCTTCCCTATACCTGGATTGCTAAGGTGACCTAAGGGCCAATGGAAACAGATCTAAATGCTGCTTGGATTACATAACCCCTAGTATTTACTTGGGAGAGAGAGTCAGAGTGAGAGAGCATCTAAGAGAACACTGCACTAAACTGTAGCAGTTCAGTGCAGGGCTTTCTGAGACAAAGGAAATCAATGAAATGCAAGCTTTGTCACTGCACAGACAGAAACTGTAGCATCATATGACATCATTCACCCAAATACTTGTACACAGTATTCCTTAAAATGAGAAGACTCTTAAAATCTGTATTTTTGTCATACCTTGAACCACGAAACTGTTGTGTTCTCTTTCAAAAGAAAATCCAACATAACTAAAACAGGGCAAAATCAGCAAAAACTCCCAAACTGCTACATAACAGTATTGACTCTTCAAATGTACACCACCAAAAACAATTTACACAGATAACCCTCTAAAGATGCAAGTATTTGTCACTGTACAGTGAAATGTGTCCTCCGCATTTTACCCATCTGTGGTAGTGAACACACACACACTAGTGAACTAGCGCACACACACCCCGAGCGGTGGGCAGCCCAGCGCTCAGGGAGCAGAAAGGGTGAAAGGCCTTGCTCAAGGACCCAACAGTGGAAGCCCGGGTATCGAACCCACAACCCTGTCATCAACAGAGCTCTAACCGCTGAGCCACCACTGCCCAGAGTGAAAGTTTTGGTCAAAGCTCGCAAAACATGACAAAAAACACAGCAACAAAAAAATGGTGTTAATGCTTGAGAGCAGCACATCATCACTAGACTCTCCTGTTTATGGGACTTCAGGTTGCCATGTGAACCAGGACTCATGACCGCAGCTTTTCCAATGCCATCCCAAGTCCACAGAAGAGAAGCTCAAACACATTTTTTGACCTAAACTACTAAATAACTATTTACACGTCAACATTATGCATCATTTTTACCTTCAACTAACAGCTTCAGAATCACTGTGACACTCCACTGACCTGTAAGAGAGGGAATAGCTTCTCTATCATTCCCACTCTGGGCTCGGCTCGCTGCTAACTGCACTAAGTAACAAAAAAGCAAGCGAGACAACACTCATGAAAACTGCATAATCCAAATCATATTTGTGTAAAATCTTGTAATGTTAATCCACCGCATTAGTTCACATGCTTCTTTCACTTGTACAGAAGTGCATTTGAGCATGACCTTTTTGAGGGGCAGGTCAAAATGCAAATTACACTTACTGACTCTAAGGGGATCTCAGGAGCAAGAAATACCAATTTTCTGCATTACAATTTTTAATAAATGCATTGTTTAGTATTTATTAAGAAACAAATTATAAAAAGGTAAATGTATCCAAATAAAAAAACAAACAAACAAAAATACATAATTATATATACAGCTCAGAATAAAACCACCCTGAATTATCAGTTTCTCTGGTTGTACTATTTATAGGCAATGTGATTAGGCAAACAAACATTTTCCCTAAATTCCAAATAAAAATATTGCTATTTAGAGAATTTATTTGCAGAAATGACAACTGCTCAAAAACAACTTCTTAAAAAATGCTAACAAATTATTGTAATTATAATGCAAAGACGTTATTATTATTCACATTTAAACAACACAGTACTAATATTTGAAGTTTCAGAGCATTCAGAAATCACTATGGTGAAATAACCTTGACTCACAGCTTTCATGTCTTGGCAGGCTCTTCACTAGTCTTTCACATTTCACATATATATAAATTATGGGTAATGATGGGTAATGTTTATTAGTCGAGGATAGTTGTTTTCTTGAAGTAGATCAATCTTTTCACACAGAAAGACACACACATGTACCACCCCCCCCCCACACACACACCACACACACACACACACACACACACACACACACACACATAGTCTAAGAGGTGGCAGTTGTCCTCCACTGTTACATAACCAAGCCTGCAAGGACCCATTTAGCCACAAGAGGTGTCCACACAGAATGCCTATCAACTATAAAGCCACCCTTTCCAGTGCATGCTTTCTCTAAATGTTTCAACATACTGTAACTTTAAGGCCTTTCCTCTGACTGATTTCATATGTTATAAAAAATATATAATATATATATATATATATATATAAATTTAAAATATATATATGGAAATACATTATATAAATTGGTAGTAATATCATTAATGGTATGCGGAATAGATATCACCACTTTTCTTGATAACATTTCACGAGAAATCCATTTTAAAGTTATGGTTTTAAAAAATAGTGAATAGTAAAGATGTGTGTCTCTCTCTCACACACCTAAGCAACCACATGTAAAATCAACACACTGCATTGCATTCACACTAGTTTATACAGAATAAACTGCTGTTCTGCCTACTGCACTGTGTGTGAAACGATGTGTGTGTGTGTGTGTGTGTGTGTGTGTGTGTGTGTAATGAGGTAATACGTGCAGTAGGGTACTGGAGGTAAGTTTGCAAATCTGAAATTAGCCAATCGGCTCCTGGAAATAGATCTGGAGCCCAATGACTGCTAATCCTAATCCAGATTATCTCCAGTCTTACAACACACTGCAGTATTTTTTACAGAGAGAAAGAGAGATAGATAGAGAGATAGAGAGATAGAGAGAGAGACAGAGAGAGAGAGAGAGAGAGAGAGAGAGAAAGAGAGAGAGAGAGAGAGAGAGAGAGAGAGAGAGAGAGAGAGAGAGAGAGAGAGAGATAGTAGTGAGTCTCTGTGGGAGTTATGAAATTGAGAGAACAAGGCAAAAAGAATACAGAAGCAAAACCACATGGAAACAAAAAGATAACAAGATAAAAAAAAACAAAACAAGGAAAAAATTACCAACAAGCATCAAAGAACTGTATGAAAGTCTGTGGGGGAAATATGAGGACATGAGGCATTATGAAGGAAATGATCATAACTTTCGCTCCTCCAAAAAATACAGATGACTATTCATGTACATCACTAAAAAACACACGCTGCTCATGAAGACCTGCTGCTGTGCCCTCTTTACCCCTCAGTGTTTGTAAACAGGCGCTCACATACCCATATAAAAAATCTGAGGTTTACACAAATGAGTAAAAAGAACTTTTGCTTTTAGATTTTGCCAACAGGAATTTTAAGATACACTTTATATAGACAACCATTTTGGGACACCTCATTCATTTTTGTCCCTTGGAATAAATGAGCAACTGTCTCTACTGTCTAGGTAATTGCTGTGAGAATTTGAAATGTGTTCAGTGACAAGAGTGTTAGTGAGGACAGGACATTGAATGATCACCACCCACCTCATCCTCAGCTCCCAAACCCATCCCAAAAAGTACTGGATGGAGCACCAGCATTCCAGAGATCACAGTTCCACTGCTCAATGCTGGGAGGGGGGATGATCTCTAGCCCACACATTACTCTTGGTGCCTAAAGGTTCATGTTCTTCTGCTTTAGAGAGTCCTATTCTATTGACAGTACTTCTCTTGTGAATCTGCACAACTGTGTCAGTAATGGGTGCAACTTAATGTAGCTGAGTGCACTTATTAAAGGGGTGTCCACAAACATCTGTACGATAAGTACTCTGTTCATGTATGTTATGTAGTTATGTTGGAGGCAGCACCTTGGTTGCTTGGCTGTCGCTCACTCCTTCAAGCTTCAGCATTTTATTTTAAGCCCAAAGCCCAAAGGGTAAATAAAGGTGCTTTAAATGGTTATTTTAATCATGGCTGCAAACATTTGTTTTAGCTTAAATCACATCATGAACCTGACACAGACTTTTTGTCTGTGTCTCAAGAACAAATTTAAGAAAATTCTTAGGAAGTTATTGGTGAATGATGCCCCAGGCTTGTAAATGAGATGTTTGAGTGTGGAAACCCCTTTTAGAAGTCTTAAGAATCTTCACTTGATCTAAAGGTTCTTTACCAATTTAAAAATCTCTCACTCTCAATGTCTGTAACAGATAAAAGTGGTTCTTCTATGGCATCGTTCAAAGTGTCTTTTTACTTTTATCTAATTAAAGAAACAAAAACTGTTTACCTAAGGACAAATTTCAGCCCTTTTTTCTATCTTTGCTTCTGCTATTGTTCTTCAGACCAGGTGAATTACAAGGAGAGCGCTTAGAATCCAGCACAGCTAGGAGCCTCAGCCCCTTTCCCCTATCATTAACAGCAGCAAGTTTTCAGGCGCTAGCTGTCATTCAGTCCTGTTCACCACCAAAGCAGCAAGCCTGACACTTTCACAACAAGCAGACTTTCAGTTTATCCCGAATTCTTCCCACCTCATTTTCTCACATATTACATTGTTTGTTAGGAATGACTTATGTATGATTATCTAGTGCATGAGCAATTCTAAAACATCATGCTCCAGAAGTATCTGGAGTATTTGATGCTGTACTTTCTGTACTGGTACTTTTTAACCCCTTACACAGCATGAACTGCTGGCGGGCCTCAAAGTTATAATGCAAACTTCTATTACCAAATATAGCCCCACCAGTTTGTACAGAAGCCCCTGTAGTTACTCAATAATACATCTTAGTATGTAATAAGTTTTTCTGTATTAAGGGGTTAAATTCAATTTATTCTAATTTTATTTAAACAGGTGTAATAACAAATAACAGTTTTTGGCAGGGTGTAGCATAACCATAAAGGTCACCTGGAACTAGTGATACATAAGCATTCAGGCAGTTGTGGGTTTACCCACAAGTTTGGTTTGAAATTAATTTAGAATAGAAACTGAAGGCACTGGTTAACACGTGGTCTACCTAAAAACATTTGAAAGATGAAAGAATCTTTAATTCAGGCTGCATGTCTAGTATTTCGTTTTTATGAAATAAATCCCCCTTGCTCTGCATTTATTTTTCTAATTTTAATAAGGTCATATGACCTCATGAGGGAATTCTGTAATGTGGTCTAACAGGCATGGGTCTATATGTCATCTACGAATGTTTACATCGTTTTACTTCAACCATAAGAGATGGCACAGTACTGGCATGGTACAGTGAGATAATTAAAAATACACCAAGATCACACAAGAAGGCAACAGTAAGAAAGATAAAAGTTGTTGATCAAAGGCCTCATGGGGAAAGTGTGAGGCAGATAAGAAGTGAGGGAAGGTGACAGACAGTCTTTTGAACAGCAGTGAACTTCGTACAGAATTTGTACAGAGTATTTTGTATAAAGTTTTCTCTGAGACAAACCATTACATTCAATGTGTGCCTGTGATCAGTGGTGGACAGTAATAAATTACATGTACAGTTACATTCAAAAGATTGGCTGAATGTGTGCTAATCATCTTCTTTAAAAAATGTTTGATTGAAATGCTAGCATGACAATACTTTGGTTTTCAAAAAAGAGGACGCTAGGGACATACGGGTATACACTGCTGTTAGGATGTCGTGGCTGGGTCGTGCTGTAGGGTCATGGCAATGTGTATATGTTAGAATGGAAGCACCTCTCAAACCATGCGGCTACAGTATGTAAATGTACATTAATACATAAACATTTACACATTTCACAAGACCAGTTAATAGCCTCAGTAGACTATATGACCAAATCTTTCAGTTCAACATACAACTTAGGCCTACCTAAACCTGCCCCACCAACCCTAACCCTAGCATTTGGAGCAAGTTTTAAAATGATGATCAGCACACATTCAACCAGGTGTGTCCAATATTTTGACCAGTACTGAGAGGTTATTGCATGTTCATTTTTTTATTCCTGTAAATGATGTGTTTTTTTATGTCAAACCAATCCAAATGCACCTTTCACTAAACACTTCTGCTAAATCTCTATTGTCCAATCATAGCTTAGCAACTATAACTAGGCTTAAGCACCTCTGTCAAGCTTTTAGAAACAGAAGACAAAAAAGGATCAGTGTAGGTTCAGGGTTATATGGTTTGGAAGACTAATTATAGCAGTTATGGATGTATCCAATGTACTGTACTCTAAATCAAGAACTATATTTGATATGATGGGTTTAATAGTTTGCCAATAAAGTTTGGTTGGTGTAGTGAAGTGTGTAACATATGACAGACTAGGGTATGATTCTCCGGCTGGTCAAGCACTTCACACTACACCAAAAGGAGTCAATGGGCAAGACTCCTAATGCTGCATTGGCCCACTTGTGTACAATGATTCAAATGTATGGCACTCTGAATATGAATGTTAAATGCCACAAAGATGTAGCATCAGTAATCAAGGAGGTGCCATTTATCAGGTCAGTTTGTTCTCTAATTTGTTTGACTCTTGGTCCTAAGTTTGCACTGCCTATGCAGGTCAAGGCTGTAGAGCACTGCTACACTATATGTTCAAATGTTTGTGGACAGCCCTTTTAATTAATGCATTCAGCTACCCTAAGTTGCACATATTACTCACACACACAGCCTGACAAGTCCCTGTAGAAAATTACTGCCAATAGAATAGGACTCTCTGGGGCAGCTAAACATGAACCTATTGGCACCATGCCTAATAGGCATGGGTAAGAGGGGTATAAGGCCCCCCAGTGTTGAGCTGTGGAGCAGTGGAATTGTGTCCCTGGAATAATGGTGCTCCATCCAATACGTTTAAAATAAGCTTGAGGGTTTGGGGGGAAATGGGGAGCTTTCTTCACTAACGAGCACTTATGTGGAGGAAGGAAATTAAAGAGAGCAAAAGTGGACAGGGAGCAGAGAAATTGAAAGAGCTATGAAGAGCTATAGTGTTTCCAGAGTTTACAGAGCACAGATGGCAAAAATACACATACTACATTAAAAATGGCATCATGTTTTTGTTGTTGTTTGAAAAAATACTTGTAAATAGTATAGTGTAAATAGGCTTTAAAGCTCTTGTAGCAGAATGCAATCAATTGCTTACAGTAATGGTCTAAATCTTATAGAAAGCCTAGACAGTAGCCAGTAGACAGTTACTCCAGCAACAGCAGGATAAACTCTTGTTAATACCCTTTCAGAAAAAAACAATGAAGGAGCAGAAAGCATGGTGTTTTTATATATAAGTACTTTTATAAATTGTCTCACATAGAAATATAAATAGTAGATTCTACTTGACAAATATTCTACTCTAGCAGAGGTTATCTCTAATTTCACCCAAGTACAGGCTTTTTCCACCACGGTTTGTGACATTGCCATTTCTGCCTTTTATTTTCAGTTTTTGTCAGATTCAGAAAGCTGAACATGAACACTAAGCACCAAACCTAAGAAATATTTTCTCATAGTTCAAAGACAATTTTCCAGCCCGACAAAGCAGCAGCCTCTAATCCAGGTCACAGGATAACTATCTCACATGACCATATTTATGACATCTGGTTAGATAGGGTTTAGGGTTTTACCACCGGTTGGTCTTTTAAGCACATTCAAACATCATCCATTTTACTTATTTGCTTACTGAGATGATTGCTGTTCCAAATTTCAGTCATGTGACAAACACTGTAGTATAGGATGCTTTTGGAAAGTCTTTTACAGTTTTGAGGTCAAGCATTTTGGCAAGTTCTTAATCATTTGAGATACAGTTACTCAAATCACAGATGACTCATGGGAAGTCATAGTTCCTATATGCACAAGACTTGATATCTTTTGTTACATGGAGTGAATAAAATCCTTAACAGGGCACTCACTGTGCTCTGATAGTACTAAAAAAACATTCAGTTGGCCTGAAGTGAACTGTTTGCATTAGCCTAGCTTTCCCTGGTAAAGAATGGTAATGAACTGTACTGTATGTGTGTAGCCCAGACTACCTGATACCTCGGTTTTAATTTAATCAAAGGAATTCTCTTAAGGTTATCTGTGTACTACTCTTATCTCTTCCCCTCGTTATCCAGTAGTATCACTTTCCTGTTCTTTTCTTTCTACAGCTCTCTGGGACAGCTACTGTGCGCACACACACAGTGCTCCGGAGAAGGCCTCTAAAGATTTTAGGGGTTTTGATGTACTGGGGTAACAATACTTTATGGGTTTTGAGGTAGTGAGGTAATAATATTTTATGGGTTTAGAGGTAACAATACTTTATGGAGTTTGAGGTACAGAGGTAACAACACTTTATGGGTTTTGAGATAAAAAGGTAACAACACTTTATAAGGTTTTAAGATACCGAGGTAACAATACTTTATGGGTTTTGAGGTAACAACACTTTTTGGGGGTTTTGAGGTACTGAGGAAACATCACTTTTTGGGTTTTGAGGTAGAGAGCTAACAATACTTAATGGGTTTTGAGATACTGAGCTAACAACATTTTTTAGGGTTTGAGGTACTGAGGTAACAACACTTATGGGTTTTGAGGTAGAAAGATAACACCACTTTTTGGGTTTTGAGGTAGAAAGATAACACCACTTTTTGGGTTTTGAGGTAGTGAAGTAACAACACTTTTGGGTTTGATGTAGCGAGGTAACAACACTTTTGTGGGGTTTTGAGGTAGTGAGGTAACAACACTTTTGGGTTTGAGGTAGTGAAGTAACAACACTTTTGGGTTTGATGTAGTGAGGTAACAACACTTTTGTGGGGTTTTGAGGTAGTGAAGTAACAACACTTTTGGGTTTGAGGTAGTGAGGTAACAGTACTTTTGGGTTTGATGTAGCGAGGTAAAAACACTTTTGTGGGGTTTTGAGGTAGTGAGGAAACAACACTTTTGGGTTTTAAGGTAGTGAGGTAACAGCACTTTTGGGTTTGATGTAGCGAGGTAAAAACACTTTTGGGTTTGATGTAGCAAGGTAACAACACTTTTGGGTTTGATGCAGCGAGGCAACAACACTTCTGTGGGGTTTTGAGGTAGTGAGGTAACAACACTTTTGGGTTTTGAGGTAGTGAGGTAACAGTACTTTTGGGTTTGATGCAGCGAGGTAAAAACACTTTTGTGGGGTTTTGAGGTAGTGAGGTAACAACACTTTTGGGTTTTGAGGTAGTGAGGTAACAGCACTTTTGGGTTTGATGTAGCGAGGTAAAAACACTTTTGGGTTTGATGTAGCAAGGTAAAAACACTTTTGTGGGGTTTTGAGGTAGTGAGGTAACAGCACTTTTGGGTTTGATGTAGCGAGGTAACAACACTTGTGGGGTTTTGAGGTAGTGAGGTAACAGCACTTTTTGGGTTTTGAGGTAGTGAAGTAACAACACTTTTGTGGGGTTTTGAGGTAGTGAGGTAACAGCACTTTTGGGTTTGATGTAGCGAGGTAACAACACTTTTGTGGGGTTTTGAGGTAGTGAGGTAACAGCACTTTTGGGTTTGATGTAGCGAGGTAACAACACTTTTGTGGGGTTTTGAGGTAGTGAGGTAACAGCACTTTTGGGTTTGATGTGGCAAGGTAAAAACACTTTTGTGGGGTTTTGAGGTAGTGAGGTAACAGCACTTTTGGGTTTGATGTAGCGAGGTAACAACACTTTTGTGGGGTTTTGAGGTAGTGAGGTAACAGCACTTTTTGGGTTTTGAGGTAGTGTGGCAACAACACATTATAGGTACAGGCTACTTTATTCATGACATCTGATGTTTTGAGCTTCCAAAGATGGGTGGCTCAGTGGATGGCCTCATGACAAGGCTAGATGAGTGTGTGTGTGTGTGTGTGTGTGTGTGTGTGTGTGTGCAAGGGTGGGATCTTGTGCTCCAGGAGTTATTTATAGTGTATTACTGTGCCAGCCCACTTGTGTGTGTGAAAGAGAGAGAGAGATAGAGAGAAAGAGAGAGAAAGAGAGAGAGAGGATATGTCAATATAAGGCTGATGAAAATATTATGCAAATGTGGAAGCTATAACAGCTGCATGAACAATTTCCACCGTGACATGAAGTCCTACCTCTGGCTCCGTCCGTGTGGCTAAGGCTCTGCTCCGGAGACTCAGGGTCTTCATTTTCCATAACTTTTGAGTCAGCTCTCTGTTGCAACAACCGCACCACACAGTCCAGTCGTCCACTCCTGGTGCCTGATCAACTTTAAACTCGGTCAATAAGCGCTGCAGAACTGAGTAAAGCCCGAGGATCGCGAATGTAGACTAATCTAGCGCCCGGGCCGCCGTAAGCGTTTTAACAAACACATCGCCATTCTGACGGGACTCCCGTATGCTGCTGAATGAGAAGTAAACAGAAAACACACTATGTCGGCTGTTCGGTTCCTTTAGGGGTTGGAGGAGTGTGTAGGCCGTTAGGGAACAGAGGATACGCACGCTGTGGAGAAAGTCCCGCGCTGGAGGGTTAGCGGAGCTCCGTTATGTCACCGCCGTTATGTAATCAGCCCGGAGCGCTTTAGTGTGGAGCTGAAGGAGCTTTAGACTAGAGCGCCGAGGGAATAAACACCCTCACACTGCTGTGATACACACACTCACACTCTTATCCAGAGTTAAACACTGTTTTAACACAACTCTTTTTATTTAATAAACCGAGAAGAATTGCAGTTGGTGTGTAAACACTTCAGTGTTAAGAAATACTTTTTTGTTTGTGTTTGTTTGTTTGTTTGTTTATCTGGAAAGGCTTATATGGCAGGATAACACTTAACACTTAATCTTAAAATAAACAAGGAATTTAAAGAATGAAGGTGTGTAACATGGACTTAAACCCGTAACATGGACTCAGATGTGTAACAAGGACTCTGGTGTGTGACATGAACTCAGATGTGTAACATGAACTCTGATGTGTGACATGGACTCTGATGTGTAATAAGGATTCAGATGTGTAACATGGACTCTGATGTGTAACATGGACTCTGATGTGTAACATGGACTCAGATGTATAACATAGACTCAGATGTGTAACATGGACTCAGATGTGTAATAGGGACTCAGATGTGTAACATGGACTCTGATGTGTAACATGGACTCTGATGTGTGACATGGACTCTGATGTGTAATAAGGATTCAGATGTGTAACATGGACTCAGATGTGTGACATGGACTCAGATGAGTAACATGGACTCAGATATGTAATAGGGACTCTGATGTGTAACATGGACTCAGATGTGTAACATGGACTCTGATGTGTAACATGGACTCTGATGTGTGACATGGACTCTGATGTGTAATAAGGATTCAGATGTGTAACATGGACTCAGATGTGTGACATGGACTCAGATGAGTAACATGGACTCAGATATGTAATAGGGACTCTGATGTGTAACAAGGACTCAGATGTGTAACATGAACTCTGATGTGTGACATGGACTCTGATGTGTAATAAGGATTCAGATGTGTAACATGGACTCAGATGTCTAACATGGACTCAGATGTGTGACATGGACTCAGATGTGTAACATGAACTCAGATGTGTGACATGGACTCTGATGTGTAATAAGGATTCAGATGTGTAACATGGACTCAGATGTGTAACATGGACTCAGATGTGTGACATGGACTCAGATGTGTAACATGAACTCAGATGTGTAACATGAACTCTGATGTGTGACATGGACTCTGATGTGTAATAAGGATTCAGATGTGTAACATGGACTCTGATGTGTAACATGGACTCTGATGTGTAACATGGACTCAGATGTATAACATAGACTCAGATGTGTAACATGGACTCAGATGTGTAATAGGGACTCAGATGTGTAACATGGACTCTGATGTGTAACATGGACTCTGATGTGTGACATGGACTCTGATGTGTAATAAGGATTCAGATGTGTAACATGGACTCAGATGTGTGACATGGACTCAGATGAGTAACATGGACTCAGATATGTAATAGGGACTCTGATGTGTAACATGGACTCAGATGTGTAACATGGACTCTGATGTGTAACATGGACTCTGATGTGTGACATGGACTCTGATGTGTAATAAGGATTCAGATGTGTAACATGGACTCAGATGTGTGACATGGACTCAGATGAGTAACATGGACTCAGATATGTAATAGGGACTCTGATGTGTAACAAGGACTCAGATGTGTAACATGGACTCTGATGTGTAACATGGACTCAGATGTATAACATAGACTCAGATGTGTAACATGGACTCAGATGTGTAATAGGGACTCAGATGTGTAACATGGACTCTGATGTGTAACATGGACTCAGATGTGTAACATGGACTCTGATGTGTAACATGGACTCAGATGTATAACATAGACTCAGATGTGTCACATGGACTCAGATGTGTAACATGGACTCAGATGTGTAATAGGGACTCTGATGTGTAATAGGGACTCTGATGTGTAATAGGGACTCTGATGTGTAACATGGACTCTGATGTGTGACATGGACTCAGATGTTTAACATGGACTCAAATTAGTAATATGAACTCAGGTGTGTAACATGGACTCAAACGAGTAATAGGACTCTGATGTGTGACATGGACTTAAACCCGTAACATGGACTCTGATGTGTAACATAGACTCTGATGTGTAACATAGACTCTGATGTGTAATAGGGACTCTGATATGTAACATGGATTCAGATGTGTAACATGGACTCTGATGTGTAATAAGGACTCAGATGTGTAACATGGACTCTGATGTGTAATAAGGACTCAGATGTGTAACATGGACTATGATGTGTAACATGGATTCAGATGTGTAACATGGACTCTGATGTGTAATAAGGACTCAGATGTGTAACATGGACTATGATGTGTAACATTGTCAACTCTGATGTGTAGCATGGACTCTGATGTGTGACATGGACTCTCAAATCCATAATATAGACTCAGACGCGTAACATGGACTCAAATTAATTTCCAGTGTAAATAAATGTATATCATTTTATTTTATGTAAAGTCATTAAAGGAGAAAGGTGTCCTCAGAAAGATACAGCACTTGTTCATGTTTACTTCGGCTGCTTAAAGCTAAAACTCTTGAATCGACAGATTTTAGTGTGGGAAAGAGGAGCGAGAGAGAGCGGGGAGAGAGAGCTGCCTCGTCAGTGAGAGGTTTTAACGTTCATACCGCGGGTGGAAAAAAGCCCCACCGCGGATATTCGCTTTAGTCCCACACAAGCCATCAGCTAAAGCCGCCTGGACCAGAGCAGAGCTCGGTTACTCCTCACAGAGGAAAATACAACCTGCTGCCCTACATAGAGAGAGAGACGAGGGGCCAGCTAGGACGGGGGGGGGGTTGGGGGGTGTTGACGAGGGGGAGAGAGAGAGAGAGAGAGAGAGAGAGAGAGAGAGAGCTTTGCGTAATGAAATCTGCTACTTCATTAAAGGCTATAGATCCTATTAAATCCTGAAACGACGTCTCATTAAAACGCTGCTTCACTGTAAGTAAGTTAGCAATGTAATGGCGACGCTATGATCCATGATGATGAATTGGCCATCAAAGCAGACGTTCAGACGTTCATGAGCTGTTAGACGTATTACCACCATTCACACCATAGATGAAAAAGAGCGAGTATGAATCTTTATTTCATCCATCTATCTGGTGGTCAACTGGGTGCCTTTTCTATGTTTCCTGTTCAATGAGAATTTCAGCATTTTTTGTTAAATAACTAAATCGTTAAGATGTAAAAATGAGGTCGTTGACAGTATGCCTCTACAAGCTCCCTTAAAGACTAAAATCAGGTTCTCTCCACTACACAATTACACACAAAACTTTCTCTGAATGACTTTGTTTACATCTCAGTGATGCATCATGTGTTATTTTACTCCCAAAAGTTGCTGTAGACAAGAGGATGTGAAGGCATGCCTCTCTGCCCAGTGAGAATGGACAAAGGTCATACCACACTAGCACTACAGGTGTCATATTGAATCACTGTATTGTCACTGAAGTGCTAACTTCAAAGCCTCACCATATGAATGTATCCTCTTTAGATGTGGACAGTGTGTCATTCATTACCGTAACTCTGTGGTGTTATTTAACCCTTTTTACTGGAATAATAGTAGAAGGGGGAGGAGCAGGCATCAGCAAGGTGCAGGTGAGCTACAGTGCTAGTAGCACTTTGTAATGGAATGTGGAAGTTAATACTATGTGATGTGTGTGTGTGTGTGTGAGAGAGAGAGAGAGAGAGAGAGAGAGAGAGAGTGTGTGTGTGTGTGTGTGTGTGAAATCAGTACATCAGTGAATCCAGTTTAATCATCTCCAACCATGAGATGAAAGTTTACCTCAGTCATGAGTCTCAGTCCTACAAAGGAGCAACTATAATCTCTCATAGTCATTCTTTTGAAGGGTAGGCAATATGATTAAAAAAATCTTATCACAAGAAGAATAAATAAATTATTATATTTCAGATAATATTCAATTCGACATCACATATTGTTTCAGATAAGATTAAATAAACATTAACATTCAAATAACATAAGAACATGTGCAGTAAACTGAACAAACCACAGAGAAGATGGATGGAAATGTTTAATATCTCAAGGGGATCACATTCCTCTGCCGAAAATATATAATATAAATAAAATATATATACATAAAATTATAAAACAAACAGATCCAACTCTGAAACTGAGTTACCAACAGTTTACAAACAGTGCAAAATGTACGTCGACCAAGGCAGTTGACCCCCATTTAAAGTAGTGTTTGTAAACAGCGGTAACCAGAGCCAGTGACTGCAGTTGTCACCCACCTTCCACCTGGAGATCTTCCTTCTGGCAAGGTTCAGCTAATCAGGACCTCTGAAGGCAATAATAAGATGGATCAGGTGAAGCCGATTACAGTTGGTGCTACAGTCTACAGGAAAGGCAGACATCCAGGAACAAAGTGGGTGAACATTGATGCTGCATGGATATTTTGATAAGATTCAAAGGAGTATTCTGAAACATCCATAAGATACATAATGTGTACACTGTAAAGCTCTCAGTCCATTTGAGAAACTAATATATAAGACTATTTATCTAGACAGTTCAGAAATGTTAAAAACACACACAAGTAAAACAAGCAGTACATTGGGATAGTGAGCATGTTATCTTAATCATTTCTAAACCTCTTCTCAAAGAGAGCCAATATTTACAGATACCATCTAATAGCTATTCATGTCCTTGACCCTGTTAATCAGGTGAGATGCTGGTGAAACTGAAAAACCCATATTGGAAATCACAGAGAATTCAGCAAAGCCTCTTTCCTTTTAACTATATTCTTGTATCCTACATATCAAGCACTACTCAAAAGAGAAATACGACTGTTGACCACTGTATTTATTTGTATGCATTTTAAAAGGATTAACACACGCACTGCTTAAATACAGAATTGTGTTCTATATATATATATAATAGTAATGTAAACATTTTACAGATTATATATTTAACCTGTACACTTTTAAACAGTGCTATGATGTGTATACAGTGTAATATAGTGTATATAGTATATTCTGTATTTTTATTTTGTGTATATTTGTGTTTTTACTACTATGAGGGATGATACACCTAAGTTTTTCGGTTTGGTTTGATTTTCAATCTGACTTTTGCAGAGTACTACATCTACAGATGAAGCAGAAACAGAACAGTTGAAGATTATGTTATGTTTAATTTTTTGAGTTTTTAATTTCTTGAGTGAGTTAATGGTGGTTAACACATTAAATGTTGTAACTAATACATGATGCACCTGCTTGTAAAAAATAAATAAATAAAATAGATGGGGGGGGGGGGGTAAATAAAATATATGTTCTCAAAAATGTTCTAGAGTACGTTTTATCACGGCACTTCACAGGAAGTCTCGCGTGGTTGTGACAGCTGGGAGAGGTTAAACATTTGCACCACTAGCTGGTCACTTTACACACGCACAAACTTACCGTGGTGTCTGGCCTGCTATACACTTTACGTCCCAAATAAATGGCCTACATTAAGTGACAAAAATAACACTGAAAAAAAAAGAGACTGAGAGAGTGAGAGAGTTTTTTTAGTATTTAAACTTTAAAATATCCATAAAGGCATAGGTGTTTAATTCTTCAAGTATTGTGCAACATTCAGTTTAGATGTTAGACTGAGTTTGGAAAATGATTTCATAAATGAGTGTAATATTAAATGTAATATACAGTGATAATGATTCTAAAGGTAAAGGCTTTTACAGTTGATTTCTGCTCTCTGGAAGCCAGAGATTATTAAAATGCTGGTGATTTCTTCTTTACATCTCTGTTTCTTTACAGTTTTGTGTTTTTAACTGCAGCATTTCCTTCAGAGCGCTTTGCCTCTAATTATCATTTAAAGCAGTTATTGAATAATCTAAATAAATGAATATGACTGAAAGTGCAAACACACCAAATACATAAAAATAGCATATGTACTGTAAAAAAAATTACTTGGCTATATGTGTTCTGTATTGCAGACAAGCCCTCAGTGATATTTAAAAGTAGGGCATTTATTCCCTATTCCCTGATGTTCAGATTTTTCTTTCTTGAATTAAAGAAATAGTGTGTACCAATTTACTGCTAAACCTGAGAGCAGTAGCTATTGTTAATGAACAGAATCCTTTTAATGGAACAGAGCTGACATGATGACTTGACATATTCATGCACAAATTAACTGCAATAATGAAATGTGCCTTTAAGTGTACATAAGTGTGTGTGTGTGTGTGTGTGTGTGTGTGTGTGTTTGTGTGTGTGTGTGTGTGTGTGTGTGTGTGTGTGTGTGTGTGTGTTTGTGTAAGTCTAACTTGACCTGTAGCCTCTGTGTGTAGTTTAGATTCATCAATGCTGGTCATCCTACAGGTTACAACTTTTTTTCTGCCCTCCACCAAGCACTGTGAATAAGGACTATGCTATCCAGCAATAAAAAACTAATGGGAACAAATTACAAGAAAAAGTGTGGTGTGTTTGATAAAGAAGTAGTAAAAGTACATTTAGTGCATAGCAAATAAATCTGCCCTAATTTAATGACCTTTCTAGACTGAAGGCTTTTCTATGGGTTTCTAGGTTAATTCAACATGCAGGGGAACATATTTTGAATAAATCTCTTTTAGTTGAGTTTTCTAACAAAACTGTTAGAACACATGATAAAAATAACATTTTCATTATTTTAACTCCACAGTTTATATAGTATATTATTATACTATTATATATTATAATAATATATTATTATTTATTATAAATATATAGCATAATCTATATTATAATATATTATATTAATAGATAATAATTATATATTATCTAATACTATTATATAGTATTAGAGATGGCATATCCATATATATTGATGGATATTGTGCAAGCATCAGAAGAAAAAGCTGGATCGGATCTTGGAGGGAAATCTTTAATCAAAACTAATCGAGCTAGAAATAGCACACACGCTCCCACTGTGTGCCATTGTGTTTCTTCCTAGGTGTAGTAAAGTGTTTAAGTAGTTAGAGCATGATAGCCTACCATTAGATGTTAAGATGATACAGGGTGCTTTATCAGTGGAGGGTGGAATACCAGTACAAAGATTTAAGGAGCAGTTTTGGAAAAGAGAATGAAAGGTTGGGTCCATGGATTCAAGCTGTTCCAGGTTTAATGAGCCTGTGGTTCACCACAGCCTCAGCTGTCTGTTCTTGGCTGACAGAAGTTATGTGAACATTATGCTGTTGGTCCATATCTGCTTGATTTTATGCACTGCACTGCTGCCACATGATTGGCTGATTAGAAACTTGCATGAATCAGTAGACATACAGATGTTCCTAATGAAGTGCTGGTTGAGTGCATATTTAATTTAATTTAGCTCTTAAGGCTATTCATTGGGATTACTGAACCTCAATAAAACAACTAAATGCTATAAACATGCTGAAAATCACTCAAGAACCTTAAAAATGTTTTTGTGATAGTTGATGTTAAGACTGGCAGTCATAACGGGTCCAGACGGCGTAATAGAGAGAGCGGACGTCACAGCACCAATCATAGTGGCTAGTGTTCCTCCATGCATATGCCTGTGGCACAGGAAATCAGTCTTACATCACTTCCTATGTTACATGTCAGGGGATTCCCCCTTTTTTCACAGAGAGGACCACAGATATCATTGCCAAGCAGCAATATGCCTTGCTTATAATAAATAGCTCTAGTAATTTGATAATATGATAATTTGATAATTAGTTCTTAATCTAACTGTATCTCACACCAAATCATGTGACATTGTGACATTTAATAGGTTGAGAACTTTGAGTGTTTCTGTGAGATGCTTTTTGCTCACCCAGGAGGTCCCTCCAACTGTCCACTATGAAACACACACACACACCCTATCTCTTGCTTGTTCAAGAAAACCACATACTCAAATGCTGCCCCCTGCTCCTTTATGCTCCTTGTGAAGAGTTAGGCTTTGGACGGGATCATTTTATTCAGCTATGCCCCTCTCCACCCACAAAAGTACATCGTTTGCTGTTTCTACAAACTATGTACTTTCTGATTTTTATCTTTGTCTAGGAATCTTACAACAAGAGAAGTGCATGTGAGTTTTACAGCAATTGGCCGACACTCTTATTCAGAGCTACTTAGATGTTATTTGTGTTACACATGTGGGCAAATGTAGTGTTGGGAGTCTTGCTCAAGGACACACAGGTATAGCGTGGTGTGCTTGCCTTGCCCATGAATCCAACCAAAGTGTTATACACTACACTACAACCTCTACAACCTCTCGTTTTCCCCCAGCATAAAATACAACACTAAACAATTCCACAATACTGCACCCATTCAATTATAACGGCTGTTATATGCTCTGACCCAGTCGTCTAGCCAGATTTGACCCTTATCAAAGTAGTTTAGATCCAATTGCTGCCTATTTTCCTGGTTTAACACATCATCTACAAGAACCTACACCTACAAGTTCACCTGCTGCTTAATATATCCTATCCCTTGACAGATGCCACTGTAGATAAAGATGTGCTTCTGTTTCACCTGGCAGATCGGTGTGAAGCAGTCCTGCTTCATTTGGTTAGCTCCCTAAAGATTATCTATAGATGTTCAAACTAGTTTTAGCATCACAATTAGGGGCAGGGTTAAGGTTGTGATGAGGGTTAGGATTAGGTTTAACAAACGTTCTAAACCTAGGATTAGGTTTAGGTTAAAGTTAAAATTATTGGGATTATAGGATTATTGTAAGGTCCAAGGTTTTAACATGATCTGAGGGTTAGAGAAAATGTAAGTTAAATGAATTTTGTTGAATGTAAGTTCATTTAAGGCGAACATCTACAAGGTATCTACTGTGGGTTTATATAAATAAAGTATTACCACAAACCATTGATTAAAAGAATGAACCATCCACAAGAATTTCTAAACCAGCATCTGATAGGTAGGAGATGGCTCCTATAATATCTATAATAAGACTGCAGACATGTGGCTTATAGGAATTGTATAAATAAATCACCTATCCCATGAGAGTACGGCTGTAGCTGGGCAGCTTCTTCCAATGTCTACTTTTTACCTCGCCCCCTTCTGTCTCAACTTCACACAGTGCATTAGCCTGATTAGACTTTCTGCATCTCTGGGCTCCATGACGCACTGGGCTGACTGAAGGCCACAGCGACATCCTCTGGACAGAGAGAGGTAAGAGAGACAAGCCTGGAGAAGGACAGATCACTAAATTCCAATTTGTGTCCAGGTTAGCATACTTTATACAGTCAGCTACAAACACAAGATTCTCTGAACTAATTGACAATGACTGTAAAAACATGCATGGTGTGGCTCCGTTGCTTTGTGAAGCCAAATGAAGCCAAAATCATCCGCCATCTTGTAAAGTTTACCTGTCAACTAGAGGCCAATTCTGAATCTGCGTTCTTGTGAAACATCATCAGTTGCAGCCCAAGGACTGTTCCATTCAAAAGTTCACATTTAGACAAGTACAGTCCAAATGCCCGGATGTGGTGTTGTTCTTTCCTGTTGGTGGACCTGTCACTATTAAATATCCCAGAATGGGATGCTGTTCCAATTGTAGAATTACAGCACAGCTTTCTCCTGTTGTTTCTTGCCTATTCACTACTATCACGTACACCATTCTAAAGTAGAGTCCAGAGGCGAGGCCAGGCACACCTACTCATTTGATTAGAGGCTACTTTTCAGAGAACGAGGCCTCTAAGATCGGCATTGCGCTTACAGCTCAGCCAAAAGGCTTCTGTATGTGGCATCAGAGCACTGCTATCTCTGTTGCCACAGGGACGAACCAAAGCTCCTACAATCTAGTTTATGGAGAAAAATTGGATGGAACACAGGCTGTTTTGTCACTGAAATCATACAGGCATGGGTGGTATAATGCATCATACATCATACAACCAGCCATTAGAGGCGATAGTGGTGTGATGGTGTTTTTGTTTTTTTACAGCCATTGCAAATTAAACATATGCTACTTTACAGAAACCCTGCAGACTTTGAAACCTTATACTGCAGTGTGATCAGACAGAGGTCAGTTTCAATCGGCCATTAACAGATGATGTAAAAGCAAAGTTCATTTTAGGTTTGGCTCAATTTTGGAGGTATTCTGTGTCAATGCTCAAATGACCTTCTTTTTGTTCTAACTCAACCTTAACCTCAACTTAAAACTTAAACCTAACCTTGGACTTTAACCTTACACTAATTCAAACACAATGCTAAACTTAAACCTAACCCTCATTGTAACCTGCTCCTAATTCTATTCTAATGCTTGAGATGTTAGTTGAGTTTCAAGTTGTGCTGGGTTTGTGTTTTCTAAGGTAGCTACCATTAACATTATATCAATGCCCTTTTTTTGATTAGCCACAGGCATCCAGACAGGGAGTAGAAACGGGTCAATCTGGTTTTATTACGACTGTAAAATGGCATGCAGTTCCCTTTCTTCTCAACTTAAGACTGTGTGAGATGTCAGTATGTATTATGATGATGACATGCTCTTCTTGAATTTTTTATTTGGGTTGAACAATGGTTCTGGTTTATTTTAGGAATATAGCATCAGCCTGAACATGTTATTTGTAATATCCTGCTTTAATGGTTTGGGAATTGATCTCTGTGAAGGCTGCTATGCTAAGCATGGATTTCATTGATTACAGTCAGTTTATCTTTGCTGTTAGGTCTATGTTGTCACAGACCTTTAGTCCAAATGTACACAAATCCTGCACGCATGGAACGTCCGTTGGCTTCATAGCCTAGTTTCAGAACTGTTCACTGGTCTATGCACAAGCACTGTAAAGAGTGCACCCAAGTAGTGCATTAGTTTGAAATGTGCAAGTGTGTAAAATCAAGAGGTTCAGGAAAGTCTGCAGCCACTCTAAATAGAAAGCTCTCAAACAGCTCAGAGATACCAGATCTCTCACTTAATGACTCTGATTAAAAAAACAAACATAAACAAAACATCCTGTTTAGGAGATGATGCAGATGGTGGAAACATTACATGAAAATAGAGATCAAAACACATCAACTACAACTATTTCTATTGATCATCTAAAAGTTATGACATCATTACATTCAGTGTATTAATCACAAAAAGTCAATTTGATGGAAATTCACTGGAAGAAATGCTTGTAAATGTTGCTGAAGAAATAGAAATTGATATATTTTCTGGAAAGCATTAAAATGTGCAGTACTATGCCTTGATCAACTATTCAGGTGATTAGATCAAGTGTTTTGGGGTAGGGAATAAAGTGCATGGTGTGTGTGTGATGTATGCAAATGTCCATATATATATATATATATATATATATATATATATATATATATATATATATATATATATATATATATATATATATATATACAGTCATGCCCGAAAGAATTATATTATTATATTATTATTTTAATGACATGTTCTGCTACCCAGCATGGTTTACAAATTAGACAAAATCATCAAAACATTAGAAAAAAATAACAAAGATATACTTTACGTATGCGCAAATAATACGTTTTCAGACGATGTCTGTATTATGCAATTGTTTCTTAGAAAAGTTATGTTTTTAAAAATGGAATATACTCAAAATGTAAATGTAAGAAATTTAAGTCAATATATAATACATGTAGCATAAAGAGAAAAAAGAAAAAAAAATGACAAACATTTTAATATTTTATTTTTTTTAATGAAAGGAGTTTTTTTTTTTTAAGGCGCTTTCTCCCTTATCCCTTATCTCCTTAGAGCATCAGGAATGTCACACAGAAGGCAGGAGCTAGTTTCTTCCAGAGCCCTGATGTGGCAAGAGCGCATCCAACAGAGAGAAACTCAGCTGGCTCACACTGCGCTCACTCTGGTCAGTCACCGACTTTAATACAAGAGTTTTCAGAATGGCATAGAGGCCAGCTTCACGTTTTGTTCAGATCTTTCTCACTTACTACACTTTTAGGCACATGATGTAGGGCAGAAGTGTAAAGAACATTTAAATTGACAAAGAACCTTTACATCAGTGAAGGTTCTTAAGAAGGTTCTGTCAATTCTGTCCATCATGACCATTTTCAAGACTGTTGTACTCTACAGAGTTAACAGTGCATATTTCTAATTAAAAGAAACATTCAGACGAAACACAAATACACAGAACAGATATAAAAATATCCTTTGTGAAAGTTATTGCATTAAAGGAGCATTAGTTGATTTCTAATTGAAACTGTGAAAGATTTAGAACTAGAAATGGAAAAATCGATCAGCTATGAATCAGTATTGGTCGATCGACCGCCACTAATCAGATACATACAGCCTCGCCCTCGATCTGTATTGGCGATTAGGCAATTGAGCTGATATCAGTATTGGCCCCAAAAACATTGATCAATTCATCTCTATGTAGAACATGATATACAAATGAGTGCTGTCAGTCTGCATAAGGCACTCTTCAGCACCCTTCTTTCCCACCCCATCTATTTAATGCCCCTCCCCACCCCATCTCTGACTATTCTGCTAAACTGCTAAGCTAAAGCCAGTAGGCACTCTGCATTGCAGTTACCACAAAAATATTGAACACTGGAAGAATACACTCAACTATTCTCACAACAGCTAATCATTCTGAGCTGAATTCTAAGTGTTCATAGTTTCTAATTTCACTATCAAGAAGCTAAATGTTGTGATGTGCAGCACCACATAATCAGGGTAAAATTCCAGGGTAAAAAGTCCAGCATATCTCTCAAATACAGGAGTTTGATGTCTGTTCTGGCCAAAGTTTGTTCTGATGTCTGTTCTGATCCCTGCAATACCTTCATAGAATATGTGTGTCACGAGATTAATCGATAAGTCTCTCTGAAGAAGAGAATGTAGAGGCAGGCTTTGTGTTCATGGCTGGGATTGAAAATCTACAAGACTACACTGTTGTGTTTACTGCATCTTAACCACTAAAGGTCATGCTTCTTAAATCTTGACTAATGCTCCTTTAATTATAACGAATGCATAAGGCATCTGCTTAAAACACTTTCCAACCAAAGGCCTGAAATACTTTAGTTTGAGAGTAAATACTATCTCTGGTAAAAAATAAAATAAAATAATAATAATAAATAAGATAATAAATAAACTACACCAATCAATTAGTAACACGACAGGTGGAGTGAAAAAAACTGATTTCCATCTACAGTGGCATCTGTCAATCTTTCAAGGTGGGATAAATTAGGCAGCAACTGATCAGTCAGCTCTTGAAGAGGATTTGTTAAAGGCATCTGAAACATTCAGACAAGGTCCAAATTGTGATGGCTAGACGACTGGGTCAGAACACCTCCAAAACATCAGGCAGGTTTTGAGGGGGTTTTCTGGTATGCAGTGGTCAGTACCTAAGTACCAAAAGTGCTTCAAGAAAGGAACCACCAGTGAACTGAAGACAGGGTTAGGGTCATATGATGCTATGCTGATCAGTGTATTTTTAAAAAAATGTTCTAGAGTAGGTTTGATCACGGCACTTCACACAGGATTTTCCGCATGGTTGTGACAGCTGGTATAGATTAAATATTTGCAAACCGTAGCTGGTCACTTCACACACACACCTACAGTGGTGTCTGGCCTGCTTTACACCTTACGCCCCAAAGAAATTTCCCAAATTCACTGACAAAAATAACACTGTGGAAAGAAAAAAAGAGACAGGTGTAAGTGTAAGACAGACCTTGAAAGAGATTTTTGTGCTTAAACTATTACACAAATTGTGCAACATTCAGTTCAGATGTTAGATGTTAGAGTCAAACGCAATAGCTGTTATTTCTGGAAAAATACCAATTTGTCCAAAACATTTCAATTTTAACAGGACATAGTCGACCACATTAATGCACAGAAACACCAATCAGCTATAACATTAGTACCACTGAAAGGTAAAATGCAAACATCGATTATCTTCATCTAAAGTGGCATCTTTCAAAAGGTGGGATATATCAGGCAGCAAGTGAACAGTCAGTTATTACAGGTGATGTGTGGAATACAGGAAAAATAGGCAAGCTTAGACACTTTCAGAGGGGCCAAATTGTGATGGCTAGACGACTGGGTCAGAGCATCTCCGAAACATCAGGAAGGTTTTGTGGGTTTTTTTCTGGTATGCAGTGGTCAGTACCTATCAAAACTGGCCCAACCTCACAACTTACAGGACTTGCTAACGTCATTGGTGCCAGATAACATGCCAGTCCATGCCTCGAATGGTTAGAACTGTCATGGCAGCACAAGGAGGACCTACTCAATATTAGGCAGGGTGTATTAACGTTATGGCTGATCAGTGTAAAAGGCACATTTCATCACTGCATGTAATGGTCCATGTGCATGCGTGTTTGAGTGCGAGTCTTACTCTACCTGTAGCCTCTGTGTGTAGTTTAGATTCATCAGTGCTGGTCACCCTACAGGTTACGAAGGTTTTTCTGCCCTCCACCCGATCCAGGGCACTGTGAATAAGGACAACGCTGCCCAGCGGTATCGGACTATATGGGAACACATCACAAGAAAAAAAAATGTATGTTAGGTAGATTTCTTAATAGTAAAATCCTCACAACCCCAGGTGGTCAGCAGATACAAAAATACCAGCCCTTCTGGCACCAACAATCATGCCATCACAGATCACAGTTATCCCCCATTCTGATTGCATGAATCAGTAAATATATAGGTGTTCCCAATAAAGTGCTTGTTGAGTGCGTATTTTAATAATCTATTCACTAAGATAACTGAACCTCAAAAAAACAACTAAATCTCTGAACTCTATATTTAAAATGCTACAAGCATGCTTAACCTCAGTGCTAAAATAAAATCACTTAAAAATGTTGTGTACTTGCGATAGTTGATGTTGAGATTGGCAGTCATAACGGGCCCAGACAGGTAACCAGCGAGAGTGCCCGTCACGGAATCAATCATGGTGGCTATTGCTCCTCCGTGTACATGCCTGTGGCACAGGAAATCAGTCTTGCATCACTTCCTATGTTACATGTCAGGGGGTTCCCCCTTTTCTCACAGAAAGGACCACAGATATCAGAAAGGACCCTGCTTATAATAAATAACTCCCTGTTCTTTAAAGCAA